>NW_004444176.1:2524176-2602432 GCF_000243295.1 Trichechus manatus latirostris
TTAGACTGGACTATGGGACATAAAATGATACTCGTGAAGAGTGTGCTTCTTAGCTCAAGTAGATACATGAGACTAAATGGGCAGCTCCTGTCCAGGGATGAGATGAAAAGGCAGAGAGGGTCAGGAGCTGTTGAATGGACATGGGAAATCCGGGGTGGAAAGGAGGAGTGCGCTGTCACCGTATCGGGAGAGCAACTAGGGTGACATAACAATGTATGTATAAATTTTTGTATGAGAGACTAACTTGAATTGTAAACTTTCACTTAAAGCACAACAATTAAAAAAAAAAAAGCTGGCTCCTGAACTTTCAAAAGTCAAAACAAACCCCCTAAGCACTTTCCCATTAAAGAGGGGCTCTGTGGTTCCTCATCTGAAACTGTTTGTAACCATAACTTGAGGAACCAAGAAACTCCAGAAAAACCCCGGTCTTCCGGGGACACCTCACCAAGACTCTCCACTCTACAGAAGGGACTCAGCAGCCATCCCAAGGAGAAGGCCTTCTCAGGTGAGATAGAAGGTTTGCTGTACCTTTCCACCAAAGAAATGTATTTGTGTCGCTGGCACCAGCCTCCCCCACCGCCATTACCATTACGGGAATCCTCTACGAAGAAGGAGATGACTGTAGCAAGCAAGGCACAGAGAACACTTGCTCTTATACCCTAGTGGTGGCGCTTAAGCTAACAAGTTTGAAAATGCCTTTGGCATTTTTTTAAAAGTGCAATCAATAAAGCAGAGTTCTGTCAAAAAACAAAAAAAAGGTAGCACAGTGGTTCAGAGCTACTGCTGCTAACCAAAAGGTCGGCAGTTGGAATTCATCAGCCACTACCTGGCAACTCTACCAGGCAGTTCTGCTGTCCTATAGGGTTGCTATGAGTTGGAATGGACTCGACAGCAGTGGGATTTTTACAGTAATAATTTATTCATTATTGTGACAAATATACCTTACTAAGGTAAGATGTTAGTAATAGGGGACACTGTGCATGGGAGGTGGTGGTATATGGCAACTCTCTGTACGATCTGCTCATTTTTTCTACAAATCTAACACTGTTCTAAAAAGTAAAGTCTATTATTAAAAAAGTGAATAAGTATTTCTAAACACTAATTCTTCTACCAGTAATGTGATCTTTAAGATATCCTCTTTGCACTAATTGCCTATAAATCTAGGAAGAGTAGTTACTATCCTCTGAATTTCACGACACATATGTCCTGACAGTTTTAATAATATGAGAATTTTGGAAATGCTAAAAGACTTTGAGATCATTTTTAACCAAGTATTTAGCTCACCAGGAAAGATTACCTGCAGCCCTCAAGTTCTGCTACCGATCCACTCTCACATTTTGTAAGCACTTACTTTATACGTGGCAAACGTTAGAGATAACGAGATGAACAAGTCTTGGATCCTGGCTTCAAGCAACTGAATTTAGGGGAAGATACAGAAGATTAAAAAAAAAAAAAAAATCAATATTCACACTACTTTTAGCATCATAAAACTGATTTTTAATCTTATCATCCCTTAGGTCCCTGGGTGGTGCAAATGGTTTGTGCTCATCTACCATATAGCAGTTTGAATTCACACAGCAGTGCTGCAGAAGCCCGCCCTAGAAATCTTCTTAAGTATCACAGCCAAGAAAACCCTATGGAGCAGTTTTGTCCCGTAGCACATGGGATTGCCATGAGTCGGAATCGACTCAACAGCAATGGGTTTTGGTTTATCATCCTTCACATTGTTTGACTTTAAAATAGGGATACCTCGTAGTTTTGAGGATTTCTTCATATGCTTACAAAAATGTCTGGCACGTAGAAAGTGGTCAATAATACTACTTACTATTATTTTTGATAAGATTAACCATTTTGGATTTAGAAAGCCATCATCATTAACTATGGAATAACAACTCCATAGGCAACTCCTTAAAGCTAGTGAATAGACTGAGTTCTCACCAGTCCTCAATCCTCATCACCCACCATTTCTACATCCTGCTGATCTATACATACTGCCTTATACCACATTCCATGTTTTTGTTTAATATCATGGAGGATAGCTACCATAGTAGTACCAAACTCAATGAGACTGGAAAACCCATTTTGGTACTCATAAGTGAAGCCAGCAGTATGTATGGCCACTAATGAAAATTTTGAATCAAACACTGGGGAACCAAAAGACCCAAAGTAAAAAGTGGTGTCCTAGGTAATCACATCAGGGTTGTCAACTATTTTCTTGAAACTTTTCTCAGTGCGCATATGGACATACCGCATATTGTAACCCTCTGCTTTTCTAGCTTGGAGATGTTCCTGGTGTTTTTCTTCTCGCTGACCCAGAGGGATCACAAGACAAGTATCAGTAGACTTTACCTTTCCATCTGGATGGCCAATAATATGTAACAACCCATTAAGTGGCACAGGAGAAATTCCATCATATAGTCCCAAAGGCACTGGTTGTCCATTTTCCCTCAGTTCTAGAACAGCATAATCAACAGTGACATCAGACACCTCAAACCAAAGATTCAAAGAAAAAGCCGTTCTTTTCTTGCTCTGTGGGCTCTTCATAAGCAAATGTCACCCCTGCACATTGACTAATTATGTCTGCCCACTTACTTGACTCTACTTCTCCTACAATGAGGTTTATTACATGCCGACAAGTTAAAACGAACAATCCTCTAAAAACAAAGCAGGTGGCACTACCTTTGTTTCCATTGTTGTCCCAGTATATGTACCCAACTGATTGACCAAAATGAGAAAAATCTTTGTGTTCTTTCATCGTGGTAGAGTTGCTGACTAGTTTCCCAAAGTTTTCTTTATGAAGATTAAACAATGACTTTTCCTTCCTTCCTTCTTTCATTTCTTCCTGGAAGTCTTTTCCGATTTTTTCACTTTGTCTTTCTAAACTGGGATACTGGTCCACAATGTGTGTTCTCGACACATTGGTGTGTCTTTGCTTTGACTCAGAATTCTGAGAGGTTGCTGCCCTGTGGCTTGTTCTTTTCTCAATTTCAACCTCAAAGAGCTTGCCCTCGAAGTCATCAACTAGCTGTGTGCTTTCTACAATAGTGTCCAAGTTCTCAATAAGTTTCCAATCATCATTCTCCAGAAAGGAAAGAAACCTGCCATCCTTTCATAGTGCGTCCTTGATGGTTTCTCCTTTGAAAGCATAGATACAGAGTTTGAACCCTTTTTGTGAAGTCTGTTGTGCTTAACAATCTTTTTTTTCCCCTTCCCAATTGCATAAATATAAAATTTGACAACGTCAGTAGAAATTGTTTCGTCATGCCGACAAAGTACCTGGTTACCTTGTTTACTTCTACCTGGGACAAATGTAATTACCAGGTGAGACATTTCAGGAATACAGCTGAGGGGCATTCCAAGGTTTATGTACCCTTCAATTCCTTGTATGCCACGCACCAGCACTTCTTTGCCTTGCTGAATCTCTCTCTCTTTTTTGAAAGCCTCAAGAGTGTTGAGTGCCACATATAAGCTATCTCTCTCACTATGTGTGAGCTTATGTTTCCTGTTTTCATTGTCCCTGTGGTTTGTAGCCAAGGTAATGATAATTATCTTATTTGGAAGAGTGGCCTGGTCTTTTGGATTTTCCTGAAGCAATTGGGATCTTTGAGCCTGGGTGTTAGTTATATCTCTTGGACATTTTCTAGAGCCCGTCCTCAAGCCCATCTTCATTTGAGGAATATTGGAATTATTCTCTTCTTTTTTAGTGACCTAAAAATAAATAAGTTAAATAGTTTAAAACTCTGAATGCAACCCTAGTCTTTTGCTTTCCTTTTAGTATTCAATTCACAAAATTTCTATGGGAAACTCAGAACCAATCGCAAGAGGCCAGTGAATAGAACTGACTTGGGATCCAAAACATAAGCTGAGCTTCCTGTCACATCAGTCAGCTAAACTGTTGATACCACCACACTGGAGTATTTTTCTGGGAAATATGAGAGAAGAAACACATCTTTTTTGCAGATGCATCAAAAACAGAGATGCTTAGAAGTCTACCACCTCTCTTTTAGTGTTACATCAGGTCTTGTTTACTATTTTCAGCTATATCAATTTTAGATTTTCCAGGCATAGTGATGGATTACACCAAAAATTTTGTTCTTAAAATTCCAAATTCAGCAAGAATGTTACCATGATTTATTATCAGGCAGTAAATGTTAAACAATCATTAGTTAAATGTTAAACTAAATCACTAGTTAACTAATCATGTGGTCACAATATAGTTATTTCTCATAATAAATACCTTGATTCGCTTAGCATTTATCAGAAAAGAACTTAAATTCTTTCCCTTATTACATCAATTCATCCCTAAATCCTGTGAAATGAAGAGGAGCAAATACAGTCTCTCTATATAGGGTCACTATGAGTCAGAATTGACTCCATGGCAATGGTTCGGTTTTTCTGGTTTTGTATCTTTTGGATGGAGAAACAGAAGCACAGAAACTTTTTCTTATAAGTACCTTTCCTACAGTCACATAGTAACAATTGAATGAAGTGGGTATAAGAACTCCAATATTTAATCTAGTGTTTTCTCCATTACACTGTATATTCATTTTGTAAATTTGAATCCTTCATTCCTATTTTTATAGAGCATTAGCTTAAATATCAGGTTGGGGGAAGAAGGATGAATTAAATGAGGAGGATTAAACAAATAGCAGAAACTCAATGAAAATTGAGAGCATCTGATTCCTGTGTCTAAAAGATACATTTTCTCCCTATCATATTCATCATGGTATGGGTGTCAACAGATACAGGTTCGTATGCCAGCAATACCACTTACTGGCAATAGGCCTAACAATGCCAGGATTGTAAAGATTATATGGAACATCATGTGTGACAATGACTAGCACAATGACTAGCATATAATAGGTCAACTTTTGTTTAACCCTTGTTTTCCTTCTTTTAATACTAGTACTAATATTCTGGAGGGAGCCCTGGTGGTGCAATGGTTAAGCACTCGGCTGTTAACCAAAAAGTTGGTGGTTCAAACCCACCAGTGGCTCCACGGGAAAAAGATGTGGCAATTTGCTTCTGTAAAGATTACAGCCTTGGAAACTCCATAGGGCAGTTCTACTCTGTCCTACAGAGTTGCTGTGAGTCTGAGTCAATTCAGTGGCACACAACAACATTCTAGAAAGGAGCCCTGGTGGCTGGCGCAATTGTTAAGTGCTTGGCTGCTAATAGAAAGGCTGTTGGTTCGAACCCACCCAGTGGTTCCATGGAAGAAAAGACCTGGCTATCTGCTCCTGTAAAGATTACAGCGTAAGAAATCCTATGGGGCAGTTCTACTCTGTCACATGGGGTCGCTATGAGTTGAAAATTGACCAGACAGCACTCACAACAATATTCCAGACCAAGATAAATAAACACCAGGTAATATAAACTTACTCGGCATAATACAAATGTTCAAAGAGCACCCCTTAAGTCTACTGCTGTCAGAAATATCCTTGTCACACATGCAATGGGAGCCTGGTGATGGGCTTCCAATTATTCAAAGGATTCTTAGTTGGATATAGAGACTTTCAAAAGGGGAAGTGGGATTGTATATGATTATTGGTTTGTTATGTCAGGAGTAAAAAATCAAATCAAACCCGCTGCCACCGAGTCAATTCTAACTCATAGTGACCCTACAGGACAGAGTAGAACTGCCCCATAGGGTTCACATGGAGCGGCTGGTGGATTCAAACTGTGAACTTTTTGGTTAGCAGCTAAGCTCTTAACCACTACACCACCAGGACATGAGTAAGACAGAGAAAAACAGAACCAGGCTTGTCTTGGAATTTCTAGATAATTGGATGTTCTAGTTTTCTAGAACCAGGAGAAAAGAAAACAAGTTAAAGGCTTTTAACTTGCATTTCTAAATCCTTACCACTTCTCAGCCTTCTTCTTTATAAAATGAAGGAGGATTTATTTTAGACTCAGGAAAGGATATGATGGTTCGATCTGGTGAGGGACCCCAGTTAGTGGAGAGTCCTAACTTAACATCAATAAACTTAAATCCAATCCTTCACTCCACTCTTGCCTTAAGCAACAACTCCCCTTATCCTCTTGCCTCCTTATTCATGAATTGGGGATAATAAAAACATCAAAAATTGTTTTATAAACTGTAAAGCACTATATAAATGTAAGTTACTATTATGATTGAATAGATCAATGATATTTGGAGTGGTATATATTTTTATGCTACAAAATAGTATTAACTTTGTTGCTTTTACTCTGTAGTTTAATACATTGTATTTTACACTGTATTTGATTTTTTGTTCAGAAAGTGTTACAAATAGCTTTTCATTAAAGGCTGCTTTGATATGGTCAAGATATTGGCTACAACACTCCTTCTACCAAAAAAAAAAAAAGAATAAAATGAATTAGAAAGGTTTTAATTTGTTTAATATTTCCAATATCCAATAAGGTAATTTCTTGGCAGGAAGAATGTAAAACCCAGTTCCAAGATGGTTAAGTCTAATACTGGTATACCATGTTTCATGAATAGTATGTACAAACATACTGGAGAGAAATACTGATCTATCTTCCTATTACTCTCTTCATCGAATGAGACCTTCTGTGACCTGTTCTTCTTACAGCTCATGATGGCTTGAAGATGAATAGACAGTTCAGCTGAAACCATAATTTCAAAAAGGTTTGAGTCACAGCAGTGTCTTCATAGTTACAATTATTGTGTATATAAGATTCATTGGGGTCCCATGTCCCACCTTTCTCCTTCAGTTCTAGCCTTCCTCTAGCCTCACTCTACACACTGATGTTAACAAAGCAACTGGATAGTTTATCCACCAGCCATAATCACACCAATAATAAAATCTCCCTTTATAGAGCTGGGAGCCCCTGGGAGTGCGAGCGGTTAAAGCGCACAGCTGCTAACCAGAAAGGAGGCACCTCGTATGAAAGGCATGATGATCTACTTAGGAAAAAACCAGTCAGTGAAAACCCGATGGATCACAACGATCCAATCCTGTTGTGCATAGGGTCGCCATGAGTCGGGGCCAACTTGATGGCAGCTAACAACAACCTATCAACGTTAGTTTTTTTAAGACCACCTGGGTTCAAATAACAGGGTTCAAACATCACTTACCAGCTGCAGGAACTTGGGCATATTAACTAACTATTCTCTGCCTCATTTTCCTCGCCTCTAAAATGGGAGTAAGGTCCCTGGGTGGCACAAACGGTTTATGCTCTACTACTAACATAAGGGTTGATGGGTCGAACTCATCCAGTGGCTCTGAGGAAGAAAGGCCTGGCAATCTGCTTTACAGCCAAGAAAACCCTACGGAGCAGTTCTACTCTGTAACACATGGGGTCACCATGAGTCAGAATCGACTCCAGGGCAACAGGCTTGTTTTTTTGGTTAAGATGGAAGATGTGATAGAATCAACTTTTGTTGTTGCGAAGATAAACAATAAAATGTAAGTTTCTGTTACATATATAGGTACTACAATTAAAAACATGCTTGTAAAGCCTTTAGAACAATAACTAGCATATAGTAAGTTTCCCAATAAATATTACTACCGTTACTATTACCTGTATTAATACACTTATCACATGGATGCATATTTTTAAACAGCAAAGGACCTGGAAAAACAATAAAAAATGGATACATATAATTGAGGAGCTGGGCCATGCTGTAAGATTCTTGAAGACAGGAATTTATTGCCCAACAACTAGCAGAGTTTGGGGGTTCAGTGTGTCTATTGATGATGGTTTATCCTTTAGAATCTGAGAGAAGGTCTAGATGTGATTACTAGACACGTGTAATTATTAATAAACATGAACCCAAAAAAGTATAGAAAGTGGGCAGATGGAAACACGAATTCTGCAATCCACTGGGATGAATTTAAGCAATCACGGTAGAAAGGGACAAGAGGGTAAGAAAACGCCTCAATATCCCACTCCCAAACCCAGTTTGCTGTATGCAGACTGAACTATGTTATATAAAAATGTAAAGTGCCCTCAGGTCTCCTTCTCCGGTCTGTTTGTACTTTGAGAAGTACAGGTTCTGCTGGCCTAAAGCACTTGCCCCACGTCTTACATACAGCCTGTTCTCGGTTTCATCTCTAGCGCGCGCGCACACACACACACACAGAGGGACAGGAATCGCGACTGACCTCAGGCCTCGTGCAAGCTCCTCAACCCGCAGTGGGGACAAAGAATAGACACTGAAATGAAGCCGGCGCGCTCCTGGCCCCCCAGGTGGACAGCGCCGTCCTGGCTTCGCCCCTACGCGATGCCCCTTCACCTCTCAGCCTCGGAGAGCTCCAAGCACCCTCACACCCGCTGGGCAAAGCCCCCAGGCGCCCCCCGCCCGCTCACCACTAGCACGCGCCCGCTGTCTGGACTTGAACCCAGCGTCCACGGTGACTCGGTGTTTAAAGAAAATAGCTGGTCTGGCCAATGGGGCGCGCCCAGGTTAGCTGTGACTGAGCCGGAAAGCGGGTGCTAGCGGAGTTTAGGGAAATGCTGCGCGGCTGGCGGCATCTGGACCTTCCTTTTCACTTTCGCCAAGCCTTTTCTCGCCAAGGGCTTCCACCCGTCTCTTCCCACAGCTGTCCCTCTGGATTCTTCACTTCTTTGGACAACTGGGGAAGCGGGGAGGCTAGCTGTTCAGGGCCTCAGGTAGTTCCAGAGAGACCTGACCTTGCTTGGTGCTTCCAGAAGAATCTGGAGGCGAAAGACCCCATAGGATATTTTTCCACTAGCCCAGGAAAGGAGTGAAGCGTTGTCAGGGCTCTGGAGTCGGATGCCTGCCTTGCAGACCGCAGAATTTAACATCATAGCGCAAATTGATGGTGTGCTTAATGCTATCAGAACTTAGGAAAATGAACCTCGGGTGCCTCCTTTCTTACCAGTAAAAGGTGCTAATAATATTGCCGATTTCATAGGAAAGTGGCCAACTTTAAGGGAGATAATGTATTTAAAAGCTCTTAAACGGTGCCTGGGCTTATTAAGCACCATCAGTTTGTGCTATGATGCTAAACAAGCGGAAAGAAAACTTGGGCAGCACTGAAAGAGCCAGAAAGAGGAGGGGGCACATTTGAGGCACCTCACAGAATCAATAAGACTAGGTGACTCTTCCAGACATTCAGTATGCTCAGGCCACTTGGCCTTTCTGTTCCTCAAACATGTCAAGTTCATTCCCACCTAAGACTTCGTTCTGGCGATTCCCTCTGCCTGGAAAGTGGTTTTTCCAGAACTTGACTTGGGCAGTTCCTTCTCTTCATTCAGGTCTCAGATCAAATGTCACCTCCTCTGAAAAGCCTTCCCTGAACATTCTATTAGATTCCCAGTCACTCAGTATCTGACGACACTGATTTATTTATTTCATAATACTTATCAAACCAAACCAAACCCGTTGCCATCCAGTCGATTCCGACTGATAGCGACTTGTTACCACCTGAAATTTTTGTTTTGTTATTCGTTTTTCTTCTCCTCAAGAGCCCTGGGAAACCGTGGTAGTATAGTGGTTAAGCTCTTGGCTGCTAACCAAAAGTCTGCAGTTCGAATCCACCTACCGCTCTGTGGGAGAAAAGATGTGGCCTCTGCTTCCATAAAGATTATAATCTTGGAAACCCTATGGGGCAGTTCTACTCTGTCCTATAAGATCGCTCTGAGTCCTAATCGACGCAGCAACGGGCAAATAGTATGTAAGCCCTATGACTGCAGGGAACTGTACCTGGGACAATGCTTGACATACACTTGGCAGTCAATAAGTATCTCTTGACTATGTGAATAGTCAAGAATAAGTCAATAAATATCTCTGTGAATATTTATTCATGTGAATGAATAAGCAGAGAACAGAATGCTATTAGAGACAAACTGAAGATGGACATGTTGGGGGACAATTGGCAGAGCGAGGTGGTAAGTACTGTGCACGGATGGGACCAAAGGCACATGGCCAGAGAGAAGTCATGTGGCTGCTCAGCAATACCATAGGTTTGAGGTCTTGTTCTCAATTTTGTAGCTCTGGAAACTCAGTTTCCATCGATTCAGGTGCTAGAGAACCAACTTAAAAAAAAAATCCAAACCCAATGCCGTGGAGTCGATTCCAACTCATAGCGACCCTACAGGACAGGGTAGAACTGCCTAATAGAATTTCCAAGGAGTGCCTGGTGGATTTGAACTGCCGATCCTTTGGTTAGCAGCCATAGCACTTAACCACTACACCACTAGGGTTTCCAAAACCAACTGGGGATTAGTGACTAATGAAATTCATGGAGTTATTTTGACTGGGAGGAAAGGAGTGTTACAAGGACTGGTGCAAGGTATAATGAGTCTTTTCTCCATTGGTGTAAGTCTTTCTTTAGCTTCTGGCTTAAGAGAATATTGTGTGAATTTGGGTAAAGGTTTAGATGGACCAATTTTTAGATTAATAATCTTGTCTATACCATAGAAATGTTTGCCCACAAAAGTTTGACACCTCCTTAAGATCTTCAATTAGGGTCTGATTTAGACACAAGGATACCAGTAGATCAGTGTCCAAATCAGCCACCTGGGCCCCCCTACCTCCTTTTTTTTTTTTTTTTTTTTGGTTTATAGGAATTTGACTTGAGGGCAATGGATTTAGTTTTGGCTTTTTATAGGGATTTCAAGAAAGAGACCACAGGATAACATTTACTCTGGCAATTCCACCTGCACAGTAGCTCTTTCTCTCTCAGATTGGCAGATGTGGTATCACAGAGGAGAAAAGAATGTTCCTTGATTAAAGAAAGGTCCAGGGGTGACAGTTATGGGCTGGGACATGGGAAATGTCTGAGGGTTATTAGAGACACCCACAACCTGAGTAGTCTGTTGACTTCAAGGGACAAGTTGTGCAACAGTAGTAGGGTTTCTGACTGATACTGTAGATCCCTGTCAACCAGAAATTTGCAAGGTTGTTGTGATGGACAGTCTCTAGGCACTTCTTCACCAAGGATAGAAGTTTTTTTTTTTCAAATCTGTTCACCTAATCAAAAGGATTGCTAAAAAGTCTCCTTGCTCCCAGTGACAAAGTCAGCATTTGAGGAGTTCAACAAATGAAAGGAGTTCAACTTAATGCAAGAGCTATTTCCCCACCTTTGAGGTCAAAGAACACCTGAGGTGAAAGGACCTCAGAGGAACACAACACTTCTAGGCCGAGGATCTTAGGCTGCAGCGGCGGTGAGGTCTGACTAGGTCTTGCTAGGGTCTCCAAGACTGTCGAATACTGGATTCCCAACATATCACCAAAACAACCTGCTGATAAAGCAAAATCAAGTTTATTGTTTACCAAGGTAAGGGAGAACAACAACTTGACAGAACAGTCACTTGGTAGTATTGCACAGAGGGGAACAGTAAGGTTGGGCTATTTATTGAGACTTTGAAACCTGATTTAAGTCTGGGGTTTTAATGTGGGGGTTGGTTAGGAATGGGTAAACATCATGGTGTAACAGTTTAGGAATAGTGCACCCAACAAGGAGAGAATTTTTAGGCAAAGGTTGAAGAAGTCTTGCGATGCGAATTGTTTTTGGATGTTTTCTAGTAAAGACTGAATTGGACTTTCGGGAAGTTGCTTCTTAGGGATTGAATTGTGCCTTCCCCCCTCCCCCCGAAGATATGTTGAAGTCTTAACCCCAGGTACCTGTGAATGTGACCTTGTTTGGAAATAGGGTCTTTGAAGATATTATCAGTTAAATTAACATGAGGTCATACTGCAGTAGGGTAAGTCCTAATCCAATATGAGTGGTGTCCTTATAAAAGATAGGAGACACAGAGGAAGATGGCCGTGTGAAGACTGAGGCAGAGATGGACAGACATGCCGTGCTCATGGATCAGTATCACAGTACTATTAAGATACAAATCTGGTCCATATTGATCTATAGATGCAGCACAATCTCAATCAAAATACCAGCAGGCTTTTCTTTTTCTTTATAGAAAATGACAAGCTGGTTTCAAATTCATGATGAAATGCAAAAGCCCTAACCCACCAACCAGTAGCAGTTGAGTTGATTTGGACTCATGGCAGAGCCAGAACAACTTTGGAAAAAAAAAAGAACAAAGTCAGAGGGCTTACACTACCTGACTTCAAGAATTATTACAAAGTTATAGTAATCAGGACAGTGTGTATTGGTATAAAAATAGACACATAAATCAATGGAACAAAAGTGAGAGTCCAGAAATACATCCACATATATACTATCAATGTATATTTGACAAAGGTGCAAAGGCAGTTCAAAGGAGAAAGAAAAATCAAGAAATAGTGTTGGAACAATTGGGTAACTATGTACACATACATACACCAATGAATTTTGAGCCATACCTTACACTATATAAAAAAATAATTTAAATTGATCCGAGACCTAAACATAAAATATAAAACTTTCAGAACAGTGCTTTTCAATTGGGGATGATTTTGAACTCCAGATGACTTTTACCAATGGTTGTCACAACTGGGGGAGGGGTTGCTACTGGCATCTAGTAGGTAGAGGCCAGAGATGCTGCTAAATATCCTACAATGCACAGAATAGTCCTCACAAAAAAAAGAATTATCTCGCCCAAATGTCAATAATACCACTGTTGAGAAAACCTGTTCTACAAGGAGACGTAAGATAAAAATTTTTGTGACCTTGAAATCAGCAAAGATTTCTTAAATAGGACACTAAAATATGATTGGTAAAAGAACAATATTGATAAATAAGACTTCATCAAAATTAAGAACTTTTCCTTTTCAAAAGACACTGGTAAAAGAATGATAAAACAAGCCACACACTGGAAAAAAAAATTTGCAAATCACGCATTTGATAAAGGGCTTGTATCTTCAATATGTGAAGAGTTCATAAAAGTAATAATAAGGAAAGAAACCAACAAGAAAATGTACTAAAGATATGAACAGATACTTCACCAAAGAAGATACATGAATGGCATATAATCATAAGAAACATATGAAACGATGCTGAGCAGCATCAGTACGAAGGAAATGCAAATTAAAACCATACCTATTAGAATGTCTAAAATTCAAAGTGTTAATATGTGGAACAATTAGAATTCTTACACTCTGCTGTTTGGAATGCAAAATCATATAACTACTTTATTTTCTTAAAAAGTTAAGTATATGCCTACTATACGACCCTGTCATTCCACTCCAAGATATTTACCCAAGAAAAATGAAAGCATGTGACCACGCAAAACTCGTGCACAAATGTTCACAGCAGTTTCATATGTAATAGCCAAAAACTTGAAACAACACAAATGAATGGATAAACAAATGTTGGTATATACATATAATGGAATACTATTCTGCAATAGAAGGAATGAACTATTGATGCATGCAACAACATGGATGAGTCTCAAAATAACTAGCATGAGTGAAAGAAGTCAGTAAAAAAGAGTATATACTCTGTAATTCCATTTACATAAATTTCTAGAAAATGAAAATTAATCTATAGTGACCAAAAGCATATTGAAGTTTGTCTGGGGCTGGAAGGGGGTTCAGAAAGGAGTGGAAGGGATGATGAAGGAGAAGTGGGAGGGATGGCAAAGGGGAATGGGAAAATTTGGGGGGGGGATGGTTCATTCGATATGTTCATTTTATTATGGTGATGGTTTCATAGCTGTATACACACGTCAAAAATCATCAAATTGCGCACTTTATATGTGTGTAGTATATTGTATAAGGTCCCTGGGTGGCGTAAATGGTTTACACTCAACTACTAACCTAAAAGTTGGTAGTTCGAACCTACCCAGCTGCACTGTGGAAGAAAGACCTGGTAATCTGCTTTCATAGATTACAGCCAAGAAAATCCTATGCGGTAGTTCTACTCTGTAAACACATGGGGTTGCCATAAGTTAGAATTAACTTTATGGCAAGGAGTTTTTTTGTTTTTGCTTGTTTTTAGTATATGTCAATTACGGAGCCCTGGTGGCTCAGTGGTTAAAAGCTCAGCTGCCAACCAAAAGGCTAGCAGTTCGAATCCACCAGCTGCTCTTTGGAAACCCTGTGGGGCAGTTCTACTCTATCCAATAGGGTCGCTATGAGTCTGAATCTACTGGACAGCAACGGATTTGGTTTTGACTATCTAGAAAGTGAACAGGTTTGGGTTTTTTTTTATGCCAGTTATACCCCAATAAAACTAAACATTCAAAACAAAAACAAAAAATTATCAGGCAGTATATTTAGGATTTGTGTCCTTTCCTCTAAGGAGCACTAGTGTCACAGCAGTTAAGCACTCAGCTGCTAACCAGAAGGTTAGCAGTTGGAACCCACCAGCCGCTCCACATTCCAGGGGAGAAAAGACCTGGCAACTGATCTGCTCCAGTAAAGATTACAGCCTTGGAAATCCTATGGGGCAGTTCTCTGTCCTATAGGGTCGCTGTGAGTCTGAATCGACTTGACTGCAATGAGTTTGGTATATTTTACTCTATGTAACTTATACTTCAGTTAAAAACAAAAAACAAAAAAAAACCTATAGGGTAAGTACTATTAGATCTGCATTTTACAGAGGCGCTGAGAGATTAGCTAACCACACATTTGTTTCTGGCAGAGCTGGGATTAGAATCCAGGCAGTCTAGTTCTACGGCCCTGGCTGTAACCACTGAGTCCTCTCTCTCACTCCATAAATACTCTCAATTTATATCTTTTATACTTGTAAAAACTATAATAGCATACACTACAATAAATTCCTTCAGATGGATTTATACACAACTACAAATCCGTACAGATGTAATGTTTAATTAAGGGGTGTGTGCACCTTTTAAAGCATTGATAGATGTACTATCCTCCTGCACGGTTTTACGGTCTTATAAACACACTCCCACCAGCAGTATCAAGTAGAAAACAACCCCATTTCACCCTCAGCTCTCCCTTATGAAAACGTTCTGGGCCTGATGGAGGTTTCTAGGAACAGCACTCAGCTCCCCTTTCAGGAACAACCGTATCCGGCCATAAAGTTTTTTCCCATCCCTTCCCCACTAGCCTAAGGTTTTTCTGCACCATGCCTCTGCTATCGAGTCCCCCCAAAGCCCCAGGTCAGCTCCAGGATCCAAAGGGTAACTCACCTAATTGGAGAGACTTGCCCAAACGCAGCGATCCTCCATCTGCAGTTTCAATTTGAGACTGAATGGGGGAACATTTCCCTTTGACAAGCGGAATTCCCAGCTGCCGGGAACCAGCCAGGGGATTGACATCACGTCTGGCCAATGGACGAAGAGATCCTGGAGTGCCTCTGCTGTCATTGGAAGGCCACTCATCTATTGAGGGAGCTGATTGGCCGCGCCCCGTCCACCTAGTGCAGGCGGGAAAGGACGGATGTCAACTCTTCGCTCTAGCAGGAGGGAAAGGAGGGGTGTGGACTCGCTGCTCTCCCAGGTGGGTAGAAATGCTCTGCGAATCCTCCTTCGGTTTCTGGGAGCAGCACTTTGTCTCACTTTTCAGCTGTCCACTACCATCAAGGCTCCCGCTTCAAGTCTCCTCACTTCCTTTGTCCGGAGTAATGGAGAGGATCGGGGTGGGGCGGAGTGGGCTGCGCGGCGCGGGAATGGGACGCTCGAGGACACGGCGGCTGGGCCTCTGCTGCGGCCGAAGCCGACGAGCGGAAATCCGCGGCAGCAGCAGGGGAGGGGACTGGCCCCGGGAGCCCCACCCCCCATCGAGGTGTTGGTGGGAGAGGAGGCGTGCAGGCACTGGCCTGGAATCTGCAGCGCGCCACTGGCTCTAGCGCACAGGAGGCGCAGGGCGGCAGAAGAAGGAAGGAAGTGGAAGCTTACGGACTTGGGCGCCTGCTTGGGGGCGGCAACCCCAACAGATGGGACATCCACGGTAAATGGAAGAATCAGGAAGGGACCGCGAATGCGGGGAAGGTGAGCGCTCTTGTCGTAAAACGGTTCTTCAAACGTGCACCAGTATGTGCTGATGAAGAATATATGGACTCAAGAATATGCACCTCAAAGCTGATGATCAAAGAACTCCACTGGAAAGGTCTTGCAAAGGCAGCCTGCTGTTTAAAGACCTGCATTCAGAGCAGGTGGGCAAGTATTTGCTGCTGTGTGTGAGAAGGGGAGCTTCTAATTGATCAAGGTGATAATGGTGGCAGGAGCCCTAGTGGCACAGAGGTTAAAGGGCTGGCTACTAACGAAAAGGTCGGTGGTTTGAACCCACTAGCAGTTCTATAGGAGAAAGATGTGGCAGTCTGCTTCCATAAAGATTGACGGCCTTGGAAACCCTATGGGGCAGTTGTACTGTGTCCTGTAGGGTCACTATGAGTGGGAACCCACTCGTGGGCAGTGGATTTTGGGTTATAATGGGGGTAACTTTTATGCAATTGACAGAGGAGTATGTGATGTGTCTACAGTGATGGAGTTGAAAAGTGTAACTGCAATAAATGTGGGAATTTGGGAAAACTGGCCTTAATGTGCCCCTGGTTGGTGCAAATGGTTAAGCACTGGACTGCTAATCATAAAGCTGGAGGTTGGAAACTAGCCAGACGCAGCTCAAAAGAAAGGTCTGGCGATCTGCTTCCAAAAGGTCACAGCCATTGAAAACTTTATGGAGCTAAGTTCTACTCTGCAGCACATGGGCTTATCACGAGTCAGGAATCGACAGCAACTGGTTTTTTTTTTTTTTTTTTTTTTTTTTGGGTCAGGAATGAGGGCAACTGATTTGGGTTTGGGATTTTTTTGGGGAAAGAGGGGCTTAATGTAGATACAATACACCCAGAGTAGCTAAAATTACTGCTACTTCTTAAGGTTTTGGACAGAGTAACCTCAGGAGAATAATTGTTGTGTTTTTTTTCTTAAAAGAGGTCAAAAGGAAAAATGAATTGTATGAAAGTTTTATTGCTTAGTGTCATTCTTGGAATCCTTAGAGGTTTCTACACCCCTGATGGTAGTGGATGTGATCATCACCAAAGAATGAGGATTTGGCTGATTCTTTTTTGACATTGTGGATTCTGGAGCAGTACAGACTTCAATGACAAGCAAGAGGTGGTCAAGAAGACCGGGGTTGAAACTGCCCAATAATCTAAGGACACTCTTCTGGAGGGCCAGTCTGGCGACTCCGAAAGTTAAAGGGCCTCCTGTCATTTGAAATGAGGTGCTAGTATTTTATAGGCTTTTGATGTATTGCCTGGAAATTAAGAAAAGAATATTGGAAAGGTATAAAGAACAGTGAAGTGTTTGGAACAAACACAGATATTGTTGAAGCCACAGCATGTAGTGAAACTATTGAGTAAGAAGACCTGCCACAAAAGAATAACACAGAAGTGGTTCGTGCGCTGAGGATGCATTTGTGCAGATGCAAAGCATTTTCTGCGGGTATTTTTCTGTCTTCCTTCCTCCTTTCCTCCTTCCCTCCCTCCCTTCTTTCTTTCTTCCTTCTTTTTTTTTACATATTAATGTGTAAATAAGTATAGGCATACCTTGTTCTATTGGGCTTCGCAGATATTGCATTTTTTTACATATTGAAAGTTTGTGGCAACCCTGCATCGAACAAGTCAATTGGCACCATTTTTCCAACAGTATGTGCTCATTTAGTGTCTCTGGGTCACATTTTGGAAATTCTCACAGTATTTCAAACTTTTTCATTATTATTATGTCTGTTATGGTGATCAGTGGTTTTTGATGTTACTATTGTAATTGTTTTGGGGCACCACAAACTGCACCCATATAAGATGGTGAACTTAATCAATAAACATTATGTGTGTTCTGACTGCTCCACCTATCGGCCTTTCCCCCATCTCTCTCCCTTTCCTCGGACCTCCCTACCCCTGAGGCAAGACAATATTGAAATTAGGCCAATTAATGACCCTACTAAAACCTAAACCAAATCCGTTGCTGTTGAGTCAATCCCGACTCTTAGCGACTGGTGGCACAGTGGTTAAGAGCTCGGCTCCCAACCAAAAGTCGGCAGTTCAAATCCACCAGCTGCTCCTTGGAAACCCTGTGAAGCAGTTCTACTCTGTCCTATAGGGTCACTGAGTCAGAATAGCCCTACACTGGCCTCTAAGTGTTCAAGTGAAAGGAAGAGTTGTACATCTCTCCCTTTAAATCAAAAGCTAAAAATGATTAAGCTTAGTGAGGAAGGCATGTTGAAAGCCTAATCCAGAGAAAAGCCCTAACTCTCTTCAATTCTGTGAAGGCTGAGTGAGAGAGGCGAGGAATCTGCAGAAGAAAAGTTTGAAGCTAGCAGAGGTTGGTTCATGAGGTTTAAGGAAAGAAGCCCTCTCCGTAATATAAAAGTACAAGGTGAAGCAGTAAGTGCTGATGTAGAAGCTGTAGCAAGTAATCCAGAAGATCTAGCTAAGATCATTGAGGAAGGAGGCTACACTAAACAACAGATTTTCTATGTATATGAAACAGCCTTATATTGGAAGATGATGCCATCTAGGACTTTCATATCTAGAGAGAAGTCAATGCCTGGCTTCAAAGTTTCAAAGGACAGGCTGACTCTCTTGTTAGGGGCTAATGTAGCTGGTGACTTTAACCTGAAGCCAAAGCTCATTTACCACTCTGAAAATCCTACGGCCCTTAAGAATTATGCTAAATCTACTCTACCAGTGCTCTATAAATGGAACAACAAAGCTGGATGACAGCACATCTGCTTACAAAACAGTTTGCTGAATATTTTAAGCCCACTCTTGAGACTGCTTGTCGTTGTTAGGTGCCCTTGAGTTGGTTTCAACTCATAGTGACCCTATGTATCACAGAACAAACCACTGCCCAGTCCTGCGCATCCTCAAAATCATTGCTATGCTTGAGCCCATTGTTGCAGCCACTGTGTCAATCCATCTCTTTGAATGTCTTCCTCTTTTTTGCTGACCCTCTACTTTACCAAGCATGATATCCTTTTCCAGGGACTGATCCCTCCTGATAACATGTCCAAAGTATGTGAGACGTGGTCTTGTCATACTTGCGTCTAAGGAGCATTCTGGTTGTACTTCTTCTAGGACAGATTTGTTCGTTCTTTGAGACCTACTGCTCAGAAAAAAAAGATTCCTTTCAAAATATTACTGCTCATTGACAATGCACCTGGTCACCCAAGAGTTCTGATGGAGATGTACAAGGAGATTAATGTTTTTTTTCATGCCTGTTGACACAACATCCATTCTGCAGCCCATGGATCAAGGAGTAATTTTGAGTTGTAAGTCTTACTATTTACGAAATACATTTTGTAAGGCTATAGCTGCCAGAGATAGTGATTCCTCTGGTAGATCTGGGCAAAGTAAACAGAAAACCTTCTGGAAAGGAGTCACTATTCTAGAAGCCATTAAGAACATTTGTAATTCATGGGAGGAGGTCAAAATACCAACATTAACAGGCATTTGGAAGAAGGTGGTTCCAACTGTCATGGATGACTTTGAGGAGTTCAGGACTTCAGTGGAGGAAGTAACTGCTGATGTGGTGGAAATAGTAAGAGAAATAAGAATTAGAAGTGGAGCCTGAAGATTTGACTGAATTGCTGCAATCTCGTGATAAAACTTTTTAACGATGAGGAGTAGCTTCTTATGGATGAGCAAAGAAAGTGGTTTCTTGAGATGGAATCTACTCCTGCTGAAGATGTTGTGAACATTGTTGAAATGACAACAAAGGATTTAGAATATTACAGAAACTTAGTTGATAAAGCAGCAGACGAGTTTGAGAGGATTGACTCCAATTTTGAAAGGTGGGTAAAATGCTATCAAACAGCATTGCATGCTACAGAGAAATCTTTCGTGAAAGGAAGAGTCAATCGTTGCAGCAAACTTCATTCTTGTCTTATTTTAAGAAATTGCCACGGCCTCCCCAACCTTCAGCAACCAGCATTCTGATCAGTCAGCAGCCACCAACATCAAGGCAAGACCCTCCACCAGTAAAAAGATTACAAGTCGCTGAAGACTTAGATGATGATTAGCATTTTTTAGCAATAAAGTATTGCATACTTAGTAGAGTACAGTAGAGCATAACAGTAACTTTTCTATGCACTGGAAACCAGAAAATTAGTGTGACTCGCTTCATGGCAATATTCACTTTATTGTCGTGGTCTGGAACTGAACCCGCAATATCTCCAAGGTATGCCTGTAGTTATTTAATAAACAGGGTTAACACTTTTTAAAACATGAATGTTTTAAAAGATAAATTTAGCTTCTAATTCAAAAAATTAAGATTTACTAGATTATAGAAGTGATTTTGGTAGATTTAAATATTAGTGCATAGGAAGATAATTATTATTACAAAGTACAGGTAGTCCCTGACTTACCACAGGATTCCATTCAGATGACTCTGTGGGTAAGTCGGTTCTGACTAAGTCAAATACCTCATTTGTTTTGTTTTGTTTTTTTTTTCAGTCTTCATTATTGTTGTCTTTTATTATTAGTATCTTTATAAATCCAACCTTTATTTGTCTTTAGGGGTTGGCGTGAGAATGGTAACATCAGCAAATTAGCAGCTGCAGCATTGTATGTAGCACTTATAAATAACAATAAGAAAAAAAAGGATGGTGGTAAATGCAGTTCATGGTAACTCGAATAAGTTATAAACTGGGGACTACCTGTATATAAAATGTGTGCCTTTAACGTCTGTGCAACTAAAATATAGCATATAATGTCATATAAATTAATCATATTTAATTTATATGCTGGTAAATTATGTGCTGGCTCACTGGGGAAAGGGTATAAATCAACATATATAATTCTAAAACCTTACATATTTTTGCAATAAAATACATTTAGACTTAAGATAATAGGAAAGTAGTTTTTTTTTTCTTTTGGATGAAAAATTACTGTCACGTTTTTCTTGTCACCAATACACCTCTGCCATTTTCTTGATTTATATTACCAATTAAAGTTCTGCTTCATAAAAATAAAAATACCTAAGATTAACATTTTTTCCCATAGCAAACTTCAGCTGTTCTTTTTTCTTCAAACTTAAAATGAAATCTTAATTTCAAAGTTGCAAAAGATAGCTAGTGAGATCTAAACCAAATAAAATTCACCTTCTCAAGACTGTAAGTGAAACAAGCTTCAAAAAGACATTTAACCGTGTTAAACCTGTTTTTTTAATCTGACATTTTTGTCTCCTAAAGGCCAAAGTTCTTATAATTACTGTGGAACTCATATTCTAAAAGAAAACTAGTTTTGGTTCCTTGCCCATACTTCATCAAACAGGCTATTTCTTTATTCTTAGACTAGGTCTACAAAGGGCAAGTCTTTTCCAACATTAACCCTAAAGGGTTTTTTCCTCCATACTTAATGTGCAGTCAGTTAGTAGCTCTTTATTTTTTGGGGGGGGTGGGGCACGACTTCTTCCTTGATGGCAAGACATTAATTTTTATATGCAAAGTCAAATAGAAAGGTAACAGTATGGAATGAATTTTCTTCCATACTCACGTGTTGTTGTTAGTTGCCATCCCGTCTGCTCCGACTCATGGTGGCCTTCTGTAGAAGAGAACAAAACCTTACCCAGTCCTGCTCCGTCTTTATGATCATTGGTATGTATGAGTGCATTGTTGGAGCTATTGTGTCATTCCATAGTGGGTTTCCCTCGTCTTTTGCTGACCCTCTACTTTACCAGGCATAATGGCCTTTTCTTGCGACTGGTCTCTCCTGATGACATGTCCAAAGTAAGCCAGATGAAATCTCCTCCTCCTTGCTTCTAAGGAGCATTTGGTTTTAACTTTTAGTATTGCCGTGTGCCATTGAGTCCATTCCGACTCTTAGTGATCCTACAGAGAGTGATCCTATACAGAGTAGAACTGCCCCAAAGGGTTTCCAAGGCTGTAATCTTTACAGGAGCAGATGACAGGGCTGTTCTCCCACAGAGACAGAACCGTTGGTGGGTTTGGACCTTTTGGTTAGCAGCCGAGCTATTAACCATTGTGCCACCTCTCCCAAAAAAAAAAACCCAAAATCCATGTACGGTCAAGTCGATTCCGACTCATAGCGACCCTAAAGGACAGAGTAGAACTGCCCTATAGGGTTTCCACGGAGTGGCTGGTGGATTGAAACCCTTTGGTTAGCGGCCAAGCTCTTAACCACTGCACCACCAGGGCTCCATTGTGCCACCAGGGCTCTTTATTTTTACTATTACTATCATGTTATTTAAGGAGCCTGGGTGGCACAAGCAGTTTGCCACGGGCAGCTAGCCTAAAAGTTGATGGTTCAAACCCAGCCAGGGGCTCCCTAGAAGAAAGGCTGGGGAAACCGCTTTTGTAAAGATACAGCAACTCTGTAATACGTGGTGCCGCTGTAAGTCAGAATGAACTCCACGCCGTCAGGTTGGGGTTTTATTTATTTATGTTTTTATTCTGTGTTGGTGTATATCTGTCTACACCACAGGTTGGGCACAAGGTCAAACGTTGTAAACATTTTTAAGGTTTTGGATAAAAATTGCCAAATTACAGAAAGGATGTAGCAAATTACTCACCACCAGCAGGAAGACATGATACTCATTTCAAGTTCAGAGTGTGGGGAGATGGAGATCTCTACGTTCAGAGCCAGATCATAGAGACCCCAGGCCCACCCAAGACCAGGAAGGCAACGCACCTAGGGGAACTGAAACTTCCTTATAAGGGGCCAATAAGGGGTCTCTGCACAGATCTTTTGCAGGGATGCCCGCCTCACCAGGACTCCTAAGGCTCAAGAAGGAGGCCACCAGCAAGCCGAGATCTCCCTCTCTCCAGGATGAGAAATAACCGCCGCGCCACTCGCAGCTGTGGCCAGAGGCTAGGGCTGCACTGGCGCGCATGGGGCGCGCAGGCTGGAGTGGCCTCGGTCTTTCCTTCTAAGGTGGAATGCGAAGCTCCCGCGTGCCTTTCTCCTCTATCCTCCCTTCCCCAGACCCTTGCTCCTATTACTTGCGCTTCGAAGACCTGATGTTTTCCAAGGGAGAAATTAGCCTTGTGCCTCAGAAAATTAGATAGGATGGTGGTGGGAAGGAGGACGGGGGGAGTGGGAGGGATCACACGCTCATTCATCTCGTGTCTCCAATCCGGGCTTTGCTTGACTCACACTGGTCTTTTTTGACCTTCCCAGACACATCTTAGGGTAGGTGCAATTTTTGGTACCGTTTCACAGATTAGCAAACAGGTTAATTTGCCTGTGGCCATGGAACTAGTTGTGTGTGTGTTGGGGGTGTGGGGGGTGGGTGGGGTTCTGGAGATTTTAAACTTAGAGCCTACAGCCTCTTCGGACCCTGCAAGGATATTTAGGGCATGTTCCCGCCCTTCTTGAGGGTCTCAGTTTCTTCACTTGTAAATCAAAATGTTGGCTTATGAGGGCGGGCAGTCCTTTAAAAATGTTGATTCTTGGTGCCAACCCAATAGATTATGGTTGTATAGGTCCAGGGTGAGGCCCAGCAATCTTTGTCTTGAAAACCACCCAGGTGAGAAAGGGGTTTAGACCATCTTTAAAGGCAGTTGTTAATTTTATTTAACAAACATATCCTGCACTCCCTATGCCTGGCACTGTTCTATACACTTTATAAAAATAGATCATTTAATAACTACAACAGCTCTTTGAAATGGCGACAATTCTTATACCCCCATTTTACAGAAGAGGAACCTAGCCCCATGCCTTTAGCCCCTAGGCTTTGCTCTATGAGGCTCCGTGACTCCTCCTCCCGCCCTCCCCCCCCCGCTCCGCCCACTCGGGCAGTTCCCTGCCCTGCTCTCCTCCGCGTCCCTTCGCCCCCACCTGTCCCTCTGTCACCTCCTATGGTGTTAGCGAGCTTCTTCACTCACAGCTCCCTGGAATGGGATCAGTTCAGGCAGGTCCGCTCTGGGACTGCCCCAGCCCGGGAGTTAAGTACCAAGGAACAGCGCCCAGCCTTTCCTGCCAGCCAGGACCCCAGGCGGGCAAAGGCGTTTCTTCACCACTGCCCGCAGATGGCGCCTGAGGGAAGTGGGGCGTGGGGGGGTGGGAAAACGGAGGCAGGCAGGTAGCAAGAAAGTGGGGAGAAAGGGGCCAGAGTGAGAACTGATATTACTCAATTACGCAGCAGGGTGTGGAGGTAGTTTACCTAATCTTTACTTCTCTGAGGCAGAGCTAGAACTCTTTAGAAAACTGATTGCTTTCCCCTGGCTGAGTGGATTGTGTGACGGGAGAGGTTAGTTATTGCTGTTAGGTGCCCTGGAGTCCCTTCCGACTCATAGATACCACATGTACAACAGAGCGAAACACTGCCCGGATCCTGCAGCATCCTTACAATCGTTAGGCTTGAGCTTATTGTTGCAGCCACTGTGTCAATCCATCTCCTTAACGGTCCTCTTTTTCCACTGACCCTCTACCAAGCATGATGTCCTTCTCCAGGAACTGATCTCTCTTGACATGTCCAAAGTATGTAAGACGTATTCTCACCATCCTTGCTTTAAGGAACATTCTGGTTGTACTTCTTCCAAGACAGACCTGTTCAGTTTTTTTTGGCAGCCCATGGTATATTCAATATTCTTCACCACAAATCAAAGGAGTTGATTCTTCTTTTGTCTTCCTTATTAATTGCCCAGTTTTTGCATGCATATGAGGCGACTCTAAATACCATGGCTTGGGTCAAGCGCACCTCAGTCCTCAAGGTGACATCTTTGCTTTTCAACACTTTAAGGAGGTCTTTGCAGCAGGTTTGCCCAATGCAATTCATCTTTTGATTTCTTGACGGCTGCTTCCATGAGTGTTGATTGTAGATCCAAGTAAAATGACATCCTTTACAACTTCAATGTTTTCTCCGTTTATCATGGTGTTGCTTATTGGCTGAGTTGTGAGGATTTTTGTTTTCTTTTTGTTGAAGTGTAATCCATACTGAAGACTGTAGTCTCTGATTTTCAGCAGTAAGTGCTTCAATTACGCTTCACTTTCAACAAGCAAGGTTGTGTCATACGCATAACGAAGGCTGTTAATGAGTCTTCCTTCAATCCTGATGCCACATTCTTCTTCATATGGCCCAGCTTCTTAGATTATTTGCTCAGCAAACAGATTGAATAGGCATGGTGAAAGGATACAACCCTGATGAACACCTGATTTCAAACCACACAGTAGCTCCTTGTTTTGTTCGAATGACTGCCTCTTGGTCTGTGTACAGGTTCCTCATGAGCACAATTAAGTGTTCTGGGATTCCCATTCTTTCCAATGTTATCTATAATTTGTTATAATCCACACAGAGAATGCCATTGTATAGTCAATAAAATACAGGTAAACATCTTTCTGGTATTCTCTGCTTTCAGCCAAGATCCATCTGACATCAGCAATGATATTCCTTGTTCTACATCCTCTTCTGAATCTGGCTTGAATTTCTGGCAGTTCACTGTCCATGTACTGTTTTAACCATTTTTTAATTATCTTCAGAAAAACTTTACTTGCCTGTGATAATTACGTTGTTCAATAATTTCCACATTCTGCTGGATCATCTTTCTTTGGAATAGGTATGTATATGGATTTCTTCCAGTTGGTTGGCCAGGTGGCTGTCTTCCAAATATCTTGGCATAGACAAGTGAGCACTTCCAGCATTGCATTCGTTTGATGAAATATCTCAATTGGTATTCTGTCAGTTCCTGGAGACTGGTTTTTCGCCAATGCCTTCAGTGCAGCTTGGATTTCTTCCTTCAGTACCATCAGTTCTTGATTATATGCGACTTCCTGAAATGGCTGACTGTCGACCAATTCTTTTTTTTTTTTTTACAGTGACTCTGTGTATTGCTTCTATCTTCTTTTGATGCTTCCACAGTCATTCAATATCTTGCCCATAGGATCCTTCAATATTGCCACTCTAGGCTTGAATTTTTTCTTCAGTTCCTTCAGCTTGAGAAATGATGAGCTTGTTCTTCCCTTTTGGTTTTCTAACTCCAGGTCTTTGCACATTTCATTATAATACTTTGTCTTCTCCAGTTGTCCTTTGAAACCTTCTGTTTAGGTCTTCTACATCATCCTTTCTTCCATTAGTTTTAGATACTTTACATTCAACAGCAAGTTTCAGAGTCTTTTCTGCCATCCTTTTTTTGGTCTTTTCTTTCTTTCCTGTTTTTTTAATGACATTTTGCTTTCTTCATGTATGATATATCCATGTGTCATCCCACAACTCCTCTAGTCTTCGGTCATTAGTGGTCAGTGAATCAAATATATTCTTGAGATAGTCTCTAAATTCAGGTGGGGTATACTAAAGGTCCTACTTTGACTCTCTTAGTCTTGTTTTAATTTTCTTCAGCTTCAACTTGAACTTATATAAGAGCATTTGATGGTCTGTTCCATAGTTGGCCCCTGGCCTTGTTCTGACTGATGATATTGAGCTTCTCCATTATCTCTTTCCACAGATGCAGTTGATTTGATTCCTGTGTATTCCATCCTGTGAGGTCCATGTGTATAGTCACCATTTATATTGCTGACAAAAGGTATTTGCAATAAGTCATTGGTCTTGCAAAATTTTATCATTCACATCTCCAGCATAGTTTCTGTCCCCAAGGCCATATTTTTTAACTACAGATCCTTTTTCTTTGTTTCCAACTTTCACATTCCAATCACCAGTAATTATCAATGTATGTTGATTGCATGTTTGATCTATTTCTTACTGAGGAAGTTGGTAAAAACTTCAATTTCTTCATCTTTGGCATTAATGGCTGGTGAGTAAATTTGAATAATAGTCCTATTAACTGGTCTTTTTTGTACACATATGCATGTTACCCTATCACTGAAAGTGTTATACTTCAGGATAGATCTTGAAATGCTCTTTTTGACAATGAATGCAATGCCATTCCTCTTCAAATTGTCATTCCTGGCATAGTAGACCATATGATTTTCTGATTCACAATGGCCAATACCAGTCCATTTGATCTCACTAATGCCTAGGATATCGATCTTTATGTATTCCATTTCATTATTGACAACTTCCAATTATCCTAGACTCATACTTTGTACATTCCACATTCGGATTATTAATGAATGTTCGCAGCTATTTCTTCTCTTTATGAGTCATGCTACATCAGCAAATGCGGGTCCTGAAAGCTTTAGCCCATCTATGTCACTAAGGTAGACTCTACTTTGAGGAGGCAGCTCTTCCCCGTAGTTTTAGTGACTTCCAACCTGAGGGGCTTGTCTTCTGGCACTATATCAGACAATGTTTTGCTGCTATTCATAAGGTTTTCACTGGCCATTTTTTAAAGAAGTAGATTGCTAGGTCCCTCTTCCTGGTTTGTCTTAGTCTGGAAGCTCCGTTGAAACCTGTCTACCATGGGTGACCCTGCTGGCATTTGAATACCAGTGGCATAGCTTCCAGCATCACAGCAACACACAAGCCACCACAGTACGACAAACTGACAGATGAGTGGTGGCATTACATATGAGGAAGTTTAATTCCTTAACATTTAGTTTCTGCCCTAGCTTTTTTGCAGCAACAACAAACAAAAAGCCCACCACTACAGTGCCATGGCCAGCTGAAGAAGTGTTCTGATCTGAAGCCCAGCAAATAGTTTATTTATCTACTCCCTTGTCGATTGCTGGTAATTGGGGAAGTAGTTGAACCACATGCTTGGGCTTACCAGAATCATTAGCCAGAATTCATTTTAAGTGGCTGTCTTTTAGTTCTTGTTATAAAGCCAATGTGTGGCTTACATAATTTGCTGCCTAGGCATCCATCTTAGTTCCTCTTTTTAGCTCCTCTTGTGTCTTTGTAAGGTGCGCTGGTGGCACCATGGTTAAGCTGCTCACCTGCCTCCTAAGGGTTGGCGATTCAAACCCACCAGCCGCTCCCCGGGAGAAAGATGTGGCAGTCTGCTTCTGTATAGATTACAGCCCTGGAAACTCTATGGGGAAATTCTACTCTGTTCCATAGAGTCGGTATGAGTTGGAATGGACTCAATGGCAATGAGTTTTTTTTTTTATCCCTGTCCCTATCCCATGCAGATAAGTCACCCACTCAGTCACTCCTGCCCACACTGCTTGCTTAGATAACATGTTCTTCATCTTATGCCCCTGAAACCCCTAAGCCCCCAGAAATTCATGTCAACATGCTGAACCAACCAATCCCACCTCCTCACAGGAAATGTACCAAGCAACACCATATAACCTAATAAAGGCTGAAGTCTCTGGGTTACTCCCCAGCTTGTTCCCCACCTGCTGGTTGAGCTAGGCCCTCCATGCAGCCGTCCCTTCAGCCATCGTTGGCACCCCTCTCTACTCATGGACCTTTGAGTAATAAATCATTGTGCACTATTCGTGTACTTTGTCAGTCTCCTGTGTCTATCCTGATCTACACACCTGTGTCCAAACCTTTAATTTACTAAAGAGCCTTGGTCATATATGCAAATAACATTAACATAGTAAGCTTGAGTCAGACACTTAAAAACCCTCAGAGCATCCAGCGTTATAAAAAAAGTATTTTCATGAGAGGATAAACTGGTCATTGGTCAAGCACAGATGACCTCAGGTGGCTTGCCACTGTAAAACAAGACCCCAAAACCCTTCAAAATCCCTGCAGGATATAAGACGTATATTGACTAAAGACTCCTAATCTAGTAATCAAATTCAAAACAGCTCTCTTTTAACTGTATAATTTACCTTCACTAAAAGTAAAAACTGAAAGTGAGCTGAAGCCAATGAGAAGAGGATGGATCTGCCCGAATGTCATCTCACCAGAAAGGAGCAAACCAGCTTGATTTTCTCTTCTTCTTGGCTGCCCTTTGGAAGGTTGGATGCAGCCCACGAGGACCATGTAGCAAAGACAGAAAGAAGAGTGCTTGATGAGCCCCGTACCTGAGACCTTACCTTTGGCTGATTTGTATGGTTCCAAAACAATTATCTGTTGGAGTGGAAGGCTCTTGAATATGCTCTATCGGATAGCTTTTACTCAGCTTTCATTGGCCTGTGTTTAAAACCTATAAACCAAACTTCTTTATTTTTTGGTAAAAATATACCCAACAAAACATATACCAGTTCAACAATTTGCACATGTACAATTCAGTGACATTGATTACATTCTTCAAGTTGTGAACCATTCTTATACTCCTTTTTTGAATTGTTCCTCCCCCATTAACATAAACTCACTGCCCCTTAGGGTCTCATCTAAACTTTTGAGTTGCTGTTGTTAAGCAGTAAAGATAATACTTTACTACTTAAGCTAAACTATTGTTTGGTTTACATATGACTTCATGGGATTGTTTTAAGATTTAAAGATTACTTCAGGGCCATAGTAGGGAGGGGGGTTCATCCAGCCTCCATGGCTCCAGAAAGTCTGGATTCCATGAAAATTTGAAATTCTGGTCCACATCACACACACCCCCACCCCCCAGATCAGGATGTTTCTACAGAATTTTTGATCAAAACCTTCACGAATGGTAGCCGGGCACTATCCAGCTCTTCTGGTCTCATTGAAAAGGATGCAGTTGTTTAGGGAGGCAATTAGATACACATTCCAGTATTTCTTCCAGTTCTTCGCTCTGCTTCTTCCTCTGCTACTCAAGACTAATACTTGTTGCCATCAAGTCGATCCCGATTCACAGGGACCCTATAAGACAGAGTAGAACTCCCCATAGGGTTTCCAAGGAGGAAACCCTATGGATTCAAACTGCCAGCTTTTTGGTTACCAGGCAGAGTCTTAACCACTACACCACCAGGGCGCAGCTCAAGGCTAATAGAGACCAATAATTGTACCTTGGATGGTTGCTTGCAAGCTTTTTAGACCCCAGACAGTACACAATGAACTAGGAGGTAGAACATAAACACTAAAAATATTAGGCCAATTGACTGAGATGTCCCAAAAAACCATGACCCTAAACCTTCAAACCAAGAAAACAAATCCCATGAGGTGTTTGGTTGTACATTAGTGGCATTAGTATCTGCTCTTTTGCTTGCCTGGAATCCCACTTGGTCATGGTGTCTGACTCTGTAAATATGCTGTTGGATTCTGTTCGCTAGTATTTTGTTGGGAAGTTTTGCATCCATATTCATAAGGGATGTTAGTCTAAAGTTTCTGTTGTGGATTTATCAGGCTTTGGTATTAGGGTAGTGCTGGCTTCCTGAAGAGTTAAGGAGTATTCCTTCCTCCTCTACACTTTTGAAGAGTTTGAACAGGATTGGTGGTGTTGTAGTGGAATAAATACGAGTCTGTTTAAATTTAAAAACAAAAAGTTTTATTATGGCAAAAAAGCATCTTGCAAAATGGGAATACACAGTGTAAGAATAATCTGAACAAAGTGCTTCAGGGGGCTGCAGTGATACAGAAGCTTATGAAGAAAAAAATCACAAACAGAAAGGTACAGTTAAAACATTTTTGATTGGTTAACATTTACAGAGCTTAGAAGGGATGTCAGAACAAGGTTATGGAAAAGTACTGGGCTTTGTAAGGACTCGCGCACAGGTTAGAAAAACATTTTTTGATGCAGAATGAAGGGGACATATTCTGAGAATTGGCCGACAACCAAAGTCACATTTCCTGGCATCTAGACAACTTTCGAGCAGTTTCAGGGGTCAGCAAAGCTGAAACGGTTTCTGAGAAACGGTCAAGGGAACAATAATGGAGCTAGATCTGCATTATACTGGTGGACTCTGGGTAAAATATGAAAGCAAAGAGTTTGTTAAAAGAATAAAAGGATCACAAGTGAAAATGCTACGTATTCTTATGCTCAAGGGGAGATAAAGGGTTTTGATACAGAAAAGCCAGGAAAGCTATAAGCATGTCTCTATTTAACATTAGTTTATTCTAACCTAAGTACATCTCTCTGAAGCTTAACCACAAGTTGTTCTCTTTAACACTTATTTGAGCAAGCTAAGCAAAACCGCATCTTTCTATAGAACTGCTCATGTCTAAGTCAAAGGTGCAGTAGAATTTTGGAAGTGATAGGCTTCATTGTATGACAGAAACTATATTTAAAATTCCAAAATGGAGTTTTGTAGGAAAACAAGGGATTTGGCCTAAACTTTATCCAGAAGTTTCAGTCATATCAAGAGCCTAGCTTTGGAATGCTCTTTGTCAGTATCAACTCTTCTCTAAGTGTTTGGCAGAATTCCCGTGATGCCATCTGGTCCAGGATTTTGGTTGTTGTTGTGGAAAGGTTTTTGATTACTGATTCAATCTCTTCACTTTTTATGGTTCTGTTGAGATTTTCTGCTTCCTCTTGAGTCAGTTTAGGTAGGTTGTATGTGTCTAAGAATCTGTCCATTTTATCTAAGTTACCAAGTTTGTTGGTGTACATGTGTTTAAAGTACTGTTATGGTTCTTTTTATTTCTGTTGGGTCAGTTGTAATGTCTCTAGTTTCATTTATTTTGATTATTTGCATCTTTTCTCCTTTTTTGTCAGTCTAGCTAAAAGTTTGTCAATTTTATTGATCTTTTCAAAGAATCAACTTCTGGTTTTATTGATTACCTCTATTATTTTTCTATTTCATTTATTTCTGCTCTGATCTTTTTATTTCCTTTTTTCTGGTAGCTTTAGGCTTAGTTTGCTCTTCTTTTTCTAATTCCTCAAGTTGTAGAGTTAGACTATTGATTTGTGGTCTTTTTTTTTTTTTTTTAAATATAGGTTATTTACTGCTATGAATTTCCATGAGGACTGCCTTCATTTTGGTATGTTGTGTTTTCATTCTCATTCAACTCCAGGTTTTTTTTTTTTCTAATTTCTGATTTCTTCCTTGACCCCTGGGTTAATTTCCACATATTTGTCTCTTTTCCTTCTTTACTAATTTCTAGTATTATTCCTTTGTGGTTGGAGAAGATAATTTGCATAATCATAATCTTTTTAAACTTATTGAGAGTTGTTTTGTGACCCAGTATATCATCTATCCTGGAGAATGACCTGTGTGCCTGAGAGAAAAATGTGTATTTAAAAAAATGTTTTAGTTCATCTTTTTGGAGGAACTTTTATGTGTATGCCAAGGATAGTGTTAGGCACTGGGATACAAAAATGAATTAACAGTCTCACCATTTAGGAACTTACAATCTAGTAGGTGAGAAAGACAAGTAGAGAGTTATAACCCATGTGCTATAATACAGGAATGAACAAGATGCAGTGGTAGCACATAGAAGGTTTCAGAAATGCAAGCACAGAGGTGGACATTGAAGCTATAGATCCCACATTCTGATGTGCTTGGTGTAGCAAAATCCCAGGGCCTATATGCCTGATTTCTACACATCCTAATGATAAGTTATAACTAAAATTTAGGTGAAGAATGAATTTTATTATAGCAACTTGGAACCACTTTTTGTCTGGCCCATCTGGTGAGACCCATTTTTGGTTCAGAGGGATGGAGGCAGAGGTCATACAGCAGACAAGCTCAAGCAGTAGCATATGACCAAGGCATTCAGTATTGGCACTGGTCTTCATTTGCATAGTGACTATTTTTTGAAAATAAGTTGAGCATCTGATTCACCCAATTAGGAGCACCTATGAATAATCTTCTTTGGAGATTCAGTGGCATCAGCAGCATCAGGTAATTCAGCATCTTTAATGCTTGTGATTGTAGCAGGAGGGGTATTGGGCTCCCAGGATTTTATGGGGGGCCCACAGCTTAATGAAAATATCTATTAAAGTTATACCTCAACTTCTGTTGTTTTATTGTTTTAGTTTCAGTAAATCCTAAAACAGGAAATGTCAATCCACATAATCTGGTACAGAAAGAATGAGTCAAACGCTGAGAGTAGGACCTGATCCCTTGTTATTCAATAGGTAGGAATTAAGAAAGGAGACTAATCTTTTGAATAGTACTATGGGCCCTTGAATAGGCTTATAAGTAAGTAGTTATGATACAATATGGATCTCCCATAATAGTACTGGATTTAAGAATACCACCACATTTTTAATATTAACCCTACATCTCTGCCATATTTGTTGATTTACTTTACGAGCACTCCATCCATTCCATGGGTTCATTCTGATGATCTTGAGGTGATGACTCTTGCTTCTCATTTTTTTCCTCATTGTGGTTCTCATTTTTCTCCTCATTTAAAAACTTATAAAAGCTCTCACTTTTTTGTTGAATGTCACAAATAATAGACTCCAGAGAATAACCATATTCAATAAGGGCATAAGTCTTATGCACGGGTTTATAAAAATGCCCAAAGGCATGCATAGCAACCAACTTGCCAGATGCAGTAAACACTGGGGAGCCAGAGGACCCACTGGAGAAACAAGTGTCATAACTAAGCGTGTTAGTGCTCCAAACCTCTGACTGGAAACTTCTTTTGGTAAACATAGGGCAAGCATTATTAGTGGCAACATAGGTTTCTACCAGCCCATCTTGATACTCTGGATACTTCCCAAGCCGTTGACTTAAAGGAATCACTGCACAATCATCTATTTTCTTGATCTGGCCTTCCGGGTGACCAATTAAATAAATCAAACCACTAGATGGTTGAGGGGAAATTTGTCCATATAGGCCCGGAGGAAATGCATTTCCATTTTCTTTTAGTTTTAAAATGACATAATCTAGATTTCCATCATACACTTCAAGCAATGGTTCAAAAAAAAACCAACTGGAGTAAGTAGGGCAAAAGTTTTCGTAAGTGAAAGTTACCTTTGCACACTTACTAACTATATCTGGCCACAAAGTTGAATGTGTGCCTTCTCCCACAATAAGATGTACGACATGTAGACAGGTCAAAACATAACCACCCTTCAAGTGAAAGCCAGTACCATTGCCGGTGTTTCCATTATTGTCCCACGTTATGAACCCAACTGACTTACTAAGAGGAATAAGACGTTCATAGGTTGCAACTGAATTAGAATTTGCAGTCTCTTTTCCGAAGTTCTTTTTATATACTTTGAATTGTTCAAATGGTGTCACTTTTCTCCTCTTCTGTTCTTCCCTAAAACACTTTCCCAACAAAAGTGGAACTTTATTAAAATTTGGATACTGTTGCATTATAGTGTTGTCCAATTTTTGGAAGTTTTTTAGCCAGAGATAAGTTGCATCCTCCTGGATATCCTGATTAATAGTGTGCTGCCTATGCAGATAGGGTCTTCGCTTAACTCGTGAGTTTAGTTTCCTATATTTTTTGTAAAAACGGTATTTGTAATGATGACTAATAATGGACTTTGTCCGGCGATTTTTCCCTTTAATATCATGCCTTAGACTTTGGGATTGAAAATTTCTGTTATGTTCTACATCTTCAGTCTCTCTATCTCTCTCTGAGTCCTGGACCTCCTTCTTAGATGGTATCAGACCACAGGGACTGATTTTATGAGTGACATTTTCATTCTTACATTCAGGATTTTTAGGAGTTTTGACCTTGACAGATTTTTGTCTATAAATCTGTATTTCTAAGACTTTTCCAGATACTTCATCCACCAGGGACTCTTCTTCATGAATGTTCTGATGACCTTCCATTAGTTTCCACTGAAGTTTATCGAGGTCAGAACGAAACCTGCCGTCCTTACATAGAGCTTCTTTGATAGTCTCACCCTTTAAGGCATAGATACAAAGTGTACTTCCTTTTACATGAAGTTCCTTGACCTTAACAATCTTCTTTATAGTCTTCCCAACAGCAACAATGTGAAAAAGAATGCATTCAATGTTTGGGTTTTCACAATGACGTAATATCTGACCGTTTTCTTCCTGTCCGTACTTACTTTGAACAAATGTTACTTTAAGCTGACAATCTCTAGGCAGGCACTTGAGAGGCATTCCTAAATTTATATATCCATGTTTTTCTTCATAAACAATAATGTTCTTATTGGAATGAGTCTCCATCCTTTTGCTGAAACTGTCATTAGCTCTCAGAGCTGAGAAGATACTCTCATTGGGTTCACCATATGCCGTAAACACACTATGGTCTAATTTCCTGGAGCTTTCATTCAAACTAAAGGTGAAACGACATTCTTTCTTGGTACTGAACTTTAAGTTTGGAATTTTAAGAGCTGTTTCACGCTTACTGATGTCATTTCTAAGCTCAGAGGTACTGCTACATTCTGTTACATCAGGTAGAGAATGACCATCAGGGGTGCCAGAACTTGTCCACTTCATGACAGCATCCTTAAAAAGGGAAAGATTAAGAATTTAATCAGAAGCATCTTTAATAACAATCACTTCTAATAAGGTTTTCATGTATTAAAAACTATAAAAGTAATAGATCTTCTGAATAAAAATTGGATAAAAATAGATAACGAAGGATGAAAAAAATCAATAATTATCCCATCACCAGAGATAATGACTCTACATTTTGTTTTATTTGGTTCTATTATTTTACATGCAGATATAAATTTTGTTTTTTTAAATGATACTATGCTGTATATGAGTTGGTTTTTCAGTTTTCAATCTGTCAGTGCTTTCACAAGTCATTAACAACCTTTGAAAACACAATTTGAGGAACCATATAATATTCCACTATACAATAATTTTTAATTCATTCTTCTATTATTGGATAGTTAGATTGTTTCCAATTTTTTGCTATTTAAATACAGTGTCAAATATTCTTATACATATAAATTTTTTGTTTGCATATCTGAATATTTCCCTAAGCCAGATTCCCAGAAGTGAAAATACTGAGTACTAAGGAATAATATGAACATATCTCACAACATATACACTGTCAAACTGCTTTCCTGCTGTCCAAGGAGACCAACCGTTATTATTGACTGCTCAAAAGAATCTCAATATTGTTATTTTAATTGTTTGTCAGTTGATAGCTGAAATGTCATCTCATTTAACCGCTTTTTAAGTTTCATCCATTTGCTTACCAGTGAAGTTGGACTGACTTAATACATCTTATGAACATTTGAAGCATCACATTTAAAAAATTCTCCTTAAACATGTTTACTTCCTATTCTGTACATTGTTTCAACAGCACTAAAGAAATACTAAAAAGACTAATAAATCACAAGATTGGATCTCCTGTGTGTATACACATATGCATATGCATATATCAGATCAGAGGCCTGGTAATAGCTCAGAAACAAGACGTTGAGAATGTAAATTAATCTGATGGCAGCAGGAATGAAACACAAGGACAGAAGTGAAAAAACATTATGCCAAAAAAGTCTAAAGGACATGGATGGGAATCGATGAGGAATCTGAAATCTCAGAATAAGGCTGGAGAGAGAAAATTAGAAGGGAAAGCTTGGCTTGGCTTATGAAGCAGTTGCGCTGGAATGAGCTTAGGTTTTAGACATAGTGAGTCTCTTCTTTCCTTTTTCTCTCTTATTGCCTCATGTTTTCAACTGTTTTACGCAAGTCTGTACCTGCAGCACTGACTTGCCTTCTGAGCTCCTGATATATCCTGCTTTACATCTACTCTTGGGTACTTCAGAGGCATTTCACCCTCAACACTTTCAAAATCAAAGTCATAAAACTTACTCTTCAACATGCCCCCCTTCCTGTGTTCCCTGACCCTGATAATGGTGTCATCGCCCACCCAGCCACCCAAGCTAGCACCCTGCAAGTCATTTTGAGCTTCTTCCTCTACCTTATCTCTTATATATCATGCATTTTTTAAAAAAATTATGAAACATATTATATATATGCATATGACATATACTCAAGCCAAAACTCACTGCTGTAGAGTCTATTTTGACTCATAGTAACCCTACAGGACAGAACAGATCTGCCTCATAGGATTTCCAAGGCTGTAAATCTTTACGGAAGCAGATTGCCACATCTTTCTCCCATGAAGTGGCTGGTGGGTTCGAACCACTAACCTTTTTGGTTAGCAGCCAAGCTTTAACCACTGCGCCACCAGGGCTCCCTATATGACTCTATTTTAAATAATAATAATAACTACATATCTATGTATTAGTGTTACGGAATGACTGCTCTTAGTTGTGCTGCATATTACAATACATTGGAAGCCTCCAGTGTGCCCTGCCCTCATCTTATTCCTCTTTCTCATTCTCACAGACAACCACTAATTCTGAATTTATTTTAAAACGATTACTCCTTTGTATTTCTTTAGGTACATATATATAATTAGTAAAATTATCAGTAGCATACTGTTTGGTTTTGCCTGTTTTGATTTTATATAAATGGCATTCTATGAAAAGTGTTCTGTGACTTGCTTCACTACTTATCTGACGTTCATGGTTGATGTCATATATTCACTTTCACGATTAAATAGAACCCAGTGTAGGTATTAACTGGTTTTTGCACATTTCAGTTGTTTCTGGTTTTCCTCTACTATAACAGTGGTACAGTTCTGCCATGAATATCCTCGTACATGTTTCCTGGTGCCCATGTGCTAAAGGGTCTCTCAGGTATAGACTTGGGGGTAGAACTGCTCAGCGTTAGGGGATATGCATACTCATGTTTATTAGATACTGCCAAATTATTTTACAAAATGGTTTCATCAATCTGCACTCCTTCCAGCAGGAAATGAGAGTTCTCATTATTCCACATCCTCATTAAAATTTGGTACTGTCCAGCTTTTAGTGTTTGCCGATTTTGTTGCCTGGAACGGCATCTTGCTGGTGGTGTAAACAGTAATTTCCTAATTCCTAATGGGGTATAACCCTTTTTCATACTTATGCCTACAAAATACCTGTTCCTGTCTTTTTTCCATATTTTATTGGATTGTTTTTCTTTTTATGATTGATTCTAGAAGTACTTTACATATTCTAGACACAAATTATTTACTCATCATTTGTGTTAAACATGTTCTCTGAGTTTGTGGCTTGTTTTCCACTCTCATTAGGTGTCATTCAAGAAAAGAATTTCTTAATTTTATTATTATCAAATTTATTAATCTTTTTATAAGAATACTATGCATAGAGTAAACATATTCTCTTTTTTTAAATGTAACAATTTGCTTTTCCCATTCAAGTCTTTAAGCCATATGGAATTATTTTTTGTACGTGGCCTGAGGCAGGTATCACTTTTTTAATTTACTCTTCCCACATGGATAACTAATTGTCCCAGCACTACTAATCGAAGTATTCATCCTTTCTCCATGGATCTATATTGCCAGCTTTGCCATATAAGATATTTTTGTGGGTCTGTCTCTATTCTCACTATTTGGTTCCAATGGTATATTTTTCTATATGCCTGCCAAATCCTGTCTTAAATTAGTTGTTGTTATTGTTAGCTGCCATTGAGTCGATTCCAACTCATAGCAACCCAGTGTGTACAGAGTAGAACTGCTCCACAGGGTTTTAATGGCTATGACTTTTCTGGAGCAGATCACCAGGCCTGTCTTCTGAGGCACCTCTGGGTGGGTTTGAACCGCCAACCTTTTCGCTATAATAAGCATTTACATCTAGTAGGACAAATTTTCTCACTTCAGTCTTTATCCTTGGGAATATTTAGGATATTGGCTCTGTGCTCTTCCAATAAATTTTAGTAAGTTTGCTACAATACGAATCAACACAATTGGACCAATAAGCAACATCATGATAAATGGAGAAAAGACTGACGTTGCCAAGGTTTTCATTTTACTTGGATCCATAATCAATGCCCACGGAAGCAGCAATCAGGAAATCAAATGACGTAGCGCATTGGGCAAACTTGCTGCAAAAGACCTCTTTAAAGTGTTAAAAAGCAAAGATGTCTCTATGAGGACTAAGGTGCACCTGACCCAAGCCATGACATTTTCAATTGCCTCATATGCATGGGAAAGCTGGTCAATGAATGTTGTTGCTGTTGTTGGGTGCCGTCAAGTCGGTTCCGACTCATAGCGACCCTATGCACCACAGAAGGAAACACTGCCCAGTCCTGCACCATGCTTACAATTGTTGTTATGCTTGAGCCCACTGTTGCAACTACTGTGTCAATCCATCTTCTTGAGGGTCTTCTTCTTTTTCGCTGACCCTCTACTTTACAAGCATGATGTCCTTCTCCAGGGACTGATACCTTCTGGCAACATGTCCATAGTATGTAAGACGTAGTCTTGCCATCCTTGCTTCTAAGGAGCATTCTGGTTGTACTTCTTTCAAGACAGATTTGTTCGTTCTTTTAGCAGCCCATGGTATATTCAATATTCTTCGCCAACACCACAATTCAAAGGCGTCAATTCTTCTTCGATCTTCCTTATTCATTGTCCAGCTTTCGCATGCATATGATGCGACTGAAAATACCATGGCTTGGGACAGGCGCACCTTAGTCTTCAAGGTGATATTTCCTTTTCAACACTTTAAAGAGGTTTTTGCAGCAGATTTTCCCAATGCAATGCTTCTTTTGATTTCCTGACTGCTGCTTCCATGGGTGTTTTTGGATCCAAGTAAAATGAAATCCTTGACAACTTCAATCTTTTGTCCGTTTATCATGATGTTGCTTATTGGTCGAGTTGTGAGGATTTTTGTTTTCTTATATTGAGGTGTAATCCATACTGAAGACTGTGGTCTTTGATCTTCGTCAGTAAGTACTTCAAGTCCTCCTCACTTTCAGCAAGCAAGGTTGTGTCATCTGCATAACACAGGCTGTTAATGAGTCTTCCTCCAATCCTGATGCCCTGTTCTTCTTCATATAGTCCAGCTTCCCAGATTATTTGCTCAGTATACAGACTGAATAGGTATGGTGAAAGAATGCAACCCTGATGCACACCTTTCCTGACTTTAAACCATGCAGTACCTTGTTCTGTCTGAACAACTGCCTCTTGATCTATGTTCAGGTTCCTCATGAGCACAATCAAGTGTTCCAGAATTCCCATTCTTTGAAATGTTATCTATAATTTGTTATGATCCACACAATCGAATGCCTTTGCATAGTCAATAAAACACAGGTAAACATCTTTCTGGTATTATCTGCTCTCAGCTAGGATCCATCTGACATCAGCTATGATATCCCTGGTTCCACGACCTCTTCTGAATCCGGCCTGAATTTCTGGCAGTTCCCTGTTGACATAGTGCTGTAACCGCTTTTGAATAATCTTCAGCAAAATTTTACTTGCGTGTGATATTAATAATATTGTATGACATTTCCACATTCTGTTGGATTGCCTTTCTTGGGAATAGGCATAAATATGGATCTCTTCCAGTCAGTTGGTCAGGTAGCTGTCTTCCAAATTTCTTGGCATAGACGAGTGAGCACTTCCAGTGCTGCTTCCATTTGTTGAAACGTCTCAATTCATATTCCGTCAATTTCTGGAGTCTTGTTTTTCGCCAATGTCTTCAGTGCAGCTTGGACCTCTTCCTTCAGTACCATTGGCTCCTGATCATATGCTACCTCCTGAAATTGCTGAATGTCGACCAATTCTTTTTATTATAATGACTCTGTGTACTCCTTCCATCTTCTTTTGATGCTTCCTGGTTGTTTAGTATTTTCCCCATAGAATCATTCACTATTGCAACTCAAGGCTTGAATTTTTCTTCAGTTCTTTCAGCTTGAGAAATTCCAACTGTGTTCTTCCCTTTTGGTTTTCTATCCCCAGGTCTTTGCACATGTCATTATAATACTTTACTTTGTCCTCTCAAGCTGCCCTTGGAAATCTATTAGAACTACAAAAAGAACTTTCAATACCATGTGTTGGCGAGAATATGGAGCAACTAGAACTCTCAGACATTGCTAGTGGGAATGAAAAATAATTCGGCCACTTTTGAAAACATTGTGGTGATTTCTTAAAAAGTTAAACACACACTTAACATATGACCCAGCAATCCAACTCCAAGGTATGAATCCAAGAGAAATGAAAATGAATATTATACAAAAACTGTATATTAACTCTAAACATAATAGCCAAAAACTAAAACAACTCAAACGTCCATCAGTGGGTAAATGGATTAACACACTCCGATACATTCATACAGTAGGCTACTCAGCAATAAAAAAACTCTATGGATATATGCAACAACATTGATGAAGCCAAATACAGTGTGATAAGTGAAAGAAGCCAGACTCAAAAAGGTACACAGGATATGATTCCATTTACATGACATTCTGGAAAAGGCAAAACAGTTGGCATGGAGAACAGATCAGTGGTTACCCAGGGGTTGGGGTAGTGGTGGGGTTGACTATCAATGGGGAGCACAAGGGAATTATTTAGGATGATGGTACTTTTGTGTATCTTGATTCTGGTCTTGGTTACATGAACGTATGTGTTTGTCAAAAGTCAAAGAACTGAACACCAAAAAGACTGATTTTATTGTATATAAAATAAATTTTAAAGTAATAATAAAAGTTAAAAATTTTATGCATCCATTAAGACAGTTTTTTTTTTTTTGCTCTTCTTAAAACTTTGGTGGATGACATTATTAATTTTCTAATATTGAAAAAGTGTTTTAGGGTAAACTCAAAATGGGTATGAGCCATTTATTATCATTCATATAGATAAATGGTTTCCTTTGGTTAAAATGTTAAGATTTCTACATCCATCATCACGATTGAGGGTGTATTCTAATTTTCTATTTTTAGAGTATCTTTACTTTGGTTGTGGGGTTTACGCTAGAGCAATGAAAGTGGAACTAGTTCCTTTTTTCCCAATCTTTATAATGTGTTGTAAAAAACTAAAATTATTTATTCATTAAATGTTGGTACAACTTGCCTGTGAAGCCATCTGGGCCTGTTGCTGACTCTGGAACGTATTCACCTACTGATTTAATGTCTTCAATGATTAAAAGGTCATTCAAATTTCCTATTTTGTCTTGAGCCAGTTTTGGCAATTTATATTTTTCTATTAATTTGTCCATTTCATTTGCATTGCCAAATTTGTTAGAATATTTTAAAATATTTTTGACACCTGTTGTATCTGTATTGTGTTCCTTTTTTCTCACTCCTTATATAATTTGTGTATGCCTTCCTTCTATTTTCTTTAACAGACTTGCCAGAATTTTGTTGTTGAACCTCTCTATAGAATTTTTGTTTCTTAATCTTTTCTTTATTTTTATTATTTCCTCCCTCCTTTTGGGCGTTATTCTATTTTTTCTCTAAATTTTAAGCTAGCTACTTAGCTCATTAATTTTCATTCTTTCTTCCCTTGTAATATTTCCCTATGAGTTTAGTTTTAGTTGCACCCCATTGATTTTGCTACATACTATTTTCATTATCTTTGAGTTTTAAGTGCTGTGTAATTTTCATTATGATTTTCTCCAATGCTCTTGGGGTTTTAAAAATACTGTTTGTTTTGTTTCATTTTTCCAAATATTTGAACGACTTTGGGGAGAGAATGTGTCATTTGATTCCTTACTTCATTGCTTTGTGAAATATGTAGTCCATATCATCTTGGCACTTTGAAATTTGTTGTTCTTTGATTTATGGCTTAGATGTAGTACATTTTCATTAATATTCAAAAATTACTTTAAAAAGGTTTATGCTTTATTTCTTGTGTTTTTGTTGTTAGCTGCAGTCAAATCAGTCCCCCAACTCATGGGGACCGTGGAATGAAATGCTCCTTTGCCATCCCCGTGATCAGCTGGGGATCAGACCTTTGTGGGCTGATTTTAGGAAACAGATCACAAAGCCCTTCTTCATAATCCATCTTAGTCTGGAAGTTCTCCTGAAACTTGTTCAGCATCTTAACACAAGCAAGCCTAGCCTTCACTGACAGATGGGTGGTAGCTGCTCATGAAGTGCATCGGCAGGGAATCAAACCCAGGTCTCCCACATGGAAAGTGAGAACTCTACCACATAACCACCAATGCCCCTATATTTCTTGGATAAACTGTTCTATATATATGTCTATTCGATCAAGGGTTTTAATTGTATTTTCCACAAAATTTTGGCAACTTGATCTCTCAGTTAAGAAAAATGTGTATTCAAATCACCAACCGTACTGGTAATTTATCAGTGTTTCCTTGTAGTAGTATCAATTTTTCCTTTTATGTTTTAAAGTTATGTTAACAGATATATGTATATATATTTATACTTGTTAATCTTTCTATTGAATTGAAAGCTTTAAAAAGCAGTGACCCTGTTTCCCTCTCCTAACAATTTTAGCCTTGAAGTCTATTTGGTCTGGTAATAACATAGCTATTTCAGCTTTGTTTTTAATTAGTGTTTGTGTGGTACCACTTATTTCCATCCTTTTCTCGTTAACATCTTTGTATCCCCATATTGTCTGTCCCATTAAGCATAAAAATGGATTTATTTTTAAATAAATAGCTGGAGTATATATATACTTTTATTGACTGGGAATGCTGATGTATTTGTATTCATTTCTATCATCTTGTTGTCTTTTATTTTTCCCATTTTTTCTAGATTTATATTCTCCCACGTTGTTGCCCTCTTTCAATAGATGCCCCCCATTTTGGCTTTCCCCTCCCCAAATAGTTTGAAAGTTTTATACGTAGTTCTGGTTTTTAAGTGGATGCCCTAGACCAGTGCTGTCCAATAGAACTTCATGTACTGGACTAGATGAATAGAAACAGGGAATCTGGGGTGGTGATGGGGAGAGTGTTGACATATCGCAGAGTTGGCAACCAATGCCCCAAAAAATATGTGTATTAATTGTTTAATGAGAAGCTAATTTGCTCTGTAAACTTCACCTAACTCAAAATTAAAAAAAAGAAAGAAAGAAGTGTAGCCATTAGCCACATGTGGCTATTGAGTACTTGAAATGCGGTTAGTGAAACTGAGTATTTCCATTATTCACTTTATTTCATTTTTGTTAAATTTAAATAGCCACATGTGGCTAGTGCCTACTATATTGTACAGCACAGCCCTAGATATTTTAACATGAATATTTAACTTAGCAAGGTCTAAATTGAATCCCTTCTCCTAAATAACACAAGGACAAAAACTCTAAATACTTCTCCTTTGCTTATAGAATAAAATCCAAAGACCTAAGCATGGAGTTCAAGGAAGTAGAAGACACTAGCTGTTTTCCAAAAGGCTCTTTTACTGCTCTCCCATTTTTTTAGCAGTCATTAATGTGTATAGAAATGAATTCGTGTCAGCTACAGGAATGGGTATTGATTGCTGTAAGGACACTCAGAGCAGGGGGTTTTGTGCAGGAATGGTTGTGTTACTTAGCCTGGGAAAATTAGATGCAAGAAGTTTTCACAGGATATGAGGATAGACTCACTTTCTCATTCTGGATAGAATAACATGAAAAGCAGAGCATAGAGATGAAAAACATAAATCCTTGAAGATTTTTGTATACTGTTTGAAGAATTGTGCACTGCTGAATTAAAGTTCAGCTGTACTTTGGACATTCCAGTTGTGTAAACCAACGGATCCACTTTATGAGTTCATAGTTAACAAATTTTGTTTCACAGTAAAAAATGTTTCCTAACAATATGAAAAGTTATTACTGACATAAAGCCTGTGACAGCTATGCTGTTGTTTGTGTGTGCCGTCGAGTCAATTCCGACTCATAGTGACCCTCCAGGACAAAGTAGAACCGCCCCATAGAGTTTCCTAGGCTGTAATCTTTAGGGGAGCAGATTACCAGGTCTTTTCTCCTGTGGAACAATAGTGGGTTCTAACTTCCAAGCTTTTGGTTAACAACTGAACTGCTTAATCACTGTGCCACCAGCACTATACTATTCCCTAAATACGCTTTCATGTGTACATGACTTTGCTCAGGCTATTCCCTCATCCCTGATGCACTTATCTGGTGAAATCATCTTCATTTTTTAAGATCTTTCTCATATGCCACTGCTCTAATTTCTTAAGTCTGAATTAAGCTTTCTACTCTCTGCACTCTACAAGCCCTTGCTTGTATCTCAATTTAGTACTATCCTTTTGCAATTTGTGAGTAAAATGGTGTGCTGGTCAAACACCTGGCTTCTGAAGTCTGACAGCCTGGGTTCAAATCCTTGCTCTGAAGTCTATTACTTTTTTTACTTTGAGCAAGTTGGGTTTCAGTTTCTTCATCTGTAAAATGGAGATGATAATCTTTATTGCACAGGGATTTTTTAAGTATTAAATGAGTAATCAACATGACATGACAATCTTAATTCCATGTACGTAGTAATTTCTCAGTAAATATTAACTATATTATTATTATTTTTGCCTGTCTATTCTTCCAATGATATAAAGTGTCTATACTGTTCGTTGGTCACCATGTTATCCTGACACTTTTTGCATTGTTATTTTAACTCATACACTATTATTTTGTTTTCCACAAGCACTTATATTTATGATCTTCCCAAAGATGTCCTAAACAACGCAAGAAGAGTGATTGTAACTACCATTCTTTGTGAACTTATCTCCTTCCAAGGACCTGATATAGTGCTATGTTAGAGAGCTGCTCTAGTGAAGAGTGGTAAAAAAAACAGACATACCACTGAAAATTCAGGTCTGGAACCCTGGTCATTTTCTGTATCACTGAATGACTCTTCAGTCTTTATGAAATTCATGATGAGTTAAAAGTGAATATATCTGAGTTCTGCTACTGTCCAAAATGTAGAAACAAGGATTGGATTTACTCTCCCACCTGAAATGACAAAACAAAAAAGGGCAAAATGTTAAGAAATAGCAACTTTCAAACAGTGGACATCATGCAGCACAGGGAACTCAAATGACGCAAGCCCTGTGATTACCGCAAGCTACTGCCTGGACAGAGGTTCCAGGCTGTATCTCAGGGAGGAGAAACACAGGCAATCTGGCAGTCTCCCTTGAGTTGAGAAGACAAGCTGGGCGTCTGGCAAGGCCAACATGGCTGACGTGTGTACGGCAGAGAACTAGAGAGAGGACAGCTAGAACTACACCGACAGATAAAGTGCCAGGTATCTGCAGCGGTGGGTACTTCTTAAAATTTCCGGTAAATATTATCAGTAGGTCTGCGGTACAGTTAGGGAATTTGCACTTTTAACTTCCCCAGTTCCCTCCCCCCCCCCACCCAAATGTGCATCATACGTAGGCTGAACAGCCGCCTAGACTATACGGAAGGGTCTTTTCAGCAGTAAAACTCTATAACTCCAATTGCTCTCTGAAGCGGGAGAGCAGGAGACTTTACAACGAGCAGCCAGCCGCCGAGGCTGAAGCCTTTCTGCCTGTTGCCCTTGACAGCCTTCCCCCAACAACTTACGTCTGTCCTAGGACCAGAAGAATCAGTCACAGAAGAGGAGAGTCTACCCCAATCTGCGAAAGCAAACTCGATGCGCTCCCGCCACTGAGTGGAGTGGCGGGAAAGGATGGGCGGGGACCCTATTCCTCTTCAAAGACAGGAACGCGGGGAACGCGCGTCCAACAATTCTATTGGTCCTCATGACCCGGCTCCCGCCTATCCTCTCCCGACCAGTGTCCACGGCCAACTTCCGCGTCCCGGGGTAAACTGTGATTGGCCACCTCCCTCTGCCCTCCCGGCGAGGGAGGAGCGACCGAGCACTTGGAGGAAGTGAGAGATGGCTGGGCGACTGTTCGCTTCTCACGGGCACTGGTTCCACTGCGGTCGCGCGGAGCAGGAGCAGCGCGCGCGGGCTCGGGAGCCGCACCGCGAACAGCCTGGCCGCCGGCGCTTCGTGCGCAGCGCTCGCTGATCTTCAGCAGCTGTGAGGTGGTCAGCGGCGCGGCCGGGAGGAGCACCCGCCAGGTTAGGAGGCCGCTGCGGAGCTCAGCCCCCATGCTGCGGACGTCCTCGGCGGCTCTTCACTGTCCTCCAGCGGAGGAAATAGCGCATAGCCGGCACTGCGGCCACAGCCTGCGCTTGTGGTGGGGCCTAGCGGGACTTGGCTACCCCAACGGATGGGTCAACCTTGCCTGGGAGCTGATGCACGTGCGTTCTGCCTACCGGGAGGAGGAAGAGGCCGGCGCCTGCACACCCCAGAAATCAACTAGTTCTCAGTACGCGCAACAGTATGTGCAGAACGCTATAGTCCTCAATAGGGACTCTTCGGTTGTTGATGTTGTTAAGTGCCCTCGAGTTGGTTGCAACTAATAGCGACCCTATGTCCAACAGAACAAAACACTGCCCAGGTCCTGCGCCATCCTCACAATCAATCATTGTTATGCTTGAGCCCATTGTTGTAGCCACTGTGTCAATCTATCTCACTGAGGGGCCTCCTGTTTTTCGCTGACCCTCTCTATTTTACCAAGCATGATGTCCTTCTCCAGGGATCGGTCCCTCCTAAACATGTCCTCTTATCCTACTTTATTTTTTATATAGTACATCTTAACAATTACTAAATATGTGTTTGTTTAGTTTATCTCTTTGCACCAGAATGTGAACTCCAAGAGGGCAGGGAGGGGGTCCTCACACTGATGACTGGGAGGGGTAAGGAACAAAGTAAAAAGAGTTGGGGATGGAGGGGACAATCCTTCTCCAGTGCTTCCTGAAATGCCTGGGGGCTGGGGTGGGATGGAGGGAAGACTGGGAGATGATTTATTCATTAAAAGAATGTAGGAACCCAGAGAGAAGTCCCACAGGTTTTTGCTGTTATTGTTAGGTTCCTCCTCGAGTGGGTTCCAACTCATATCAACCTTATGTACAACAGAAAGAAACACTGCCCGGTCTAGCGCCATCTTCACAATCGTTACGCTTGAGCTCATCGTTGCAGCCACTGTGTCAATCCATGAAGGTCTTCCTATTTTTCGCTGACCCTCTGCTTTACCAAGCACGATGTCCTTCTCCAGGGACTGGTCCCTCCTGATTACATGTTCAAAGTGCACGAGATGAATTCTTGACATCCTCACTTCCAAGGAGCACTCTGGCTGTATTTCTTCCAAGACAGACTTGTTCCTTCTTCTGGCAGTCTATGGTATATTCAGTATTCTTCGCCAGCACCATAATTCAAAGGCATCAATTTTTCTTCTGTCTTCCTTATAGTCCAGCTTTCCCATGCATATGAGGTGATTGAAAATATCATGTCTTCGGTCAGGTGCACCTTAGTCCTCAAAGTGACATCTTTGCTTTTCAATACTTTGAAGAGGTCTTTTGCAGCAGATTTGCCCGATGTCACATGTAGTTTGATTTCCTGACAACTGCTCCCATGGCCGTTGATTGTAGATCCAAGGAAAATTAAATCCTTGACAACGTCAATCTTTTCTCCATTTATCACTGATGTTGCTTATTGGTCCAGTTGTCCCACAGGTAGGAAAGGCAAAGGTGAGGTACACAAAGACAGATGGCTAGCAAGACTCAGTTAAACTTCAGAGAGACTTCATGGTTTGTCTCTCTCAGCATCTTCTCAGGAAGGCATTTGTGGGGTTGTGGGAGGTGTTCTGGGCTAGTAAGGGAGCATGTTAGGTATGTAAGTTAATAAGAGTTCACAGTCTCCACTCCTGAATTTACCTCAAGAAAGGGAATAACAGGCTGTTAAATAATCCCCTCCCATCCTATTCCTACACACACTAGCCAAGGACACCTGGGACTTGACCTTGGATTGAACTTCTTACCCAAACTGTCCCTGAACTAAAGATGAAAGAGGACTGTTGCTAGGTTGTCCGTTTCTGTGTAATGTAAAGAGACCGTCCTGAGCAAACCTACGCCTGGGTGTCAGGATTGTTCACTATATGATCTATAATGACCGGGCCCCAGCTGCCCTGAGGATAAGGACCAGTCACACAGCCCTGAAGAGCTGTTACTAGCAGGGTATAAAGTTGAGTGTGCAGACATGTAGCAGCTTCCTTATATTGAGGTGCTCACTCTCGCCAGCCTCTGGCAGCCAAGCCCGCCCTCACTGTGGCTAGACCTGGATGCTGAGCCTGAACATTTGCAGGACTTCTAATGATAACACATATGCTCTGCCAGCTCTTTTCCAGTCCTACATCATTTTATAAGCGAAAAGTTGGGTGAAAACTCTTGCATCCTGTGATTTGATCTTTAATTCAGACTTGAAACCCCCACTGCGGATCATCAGCTTCTTGCAAGCTGCATGACCTTGGACAAGTTACAGTCTTTTTTGAGCCTCAATTTTCTCATGTGTAAAATGGAGGAAATAAAACTTGATCAGCCTAAAGGTGGGGTTGCAGGGCATCAATCCCCTGTGAGTGTCCAGTAAAGATACTTGTGGGTTTGGGACACTTCAGGAATTATATGTGGAAAACACTGGAGAAAGAATTCTAACCAAACAACAAATAAATAGGAGCAGAGACATCTGGTAGGATCAGATAAAAGGAGAGAAAATAGTGGTAAGCAAAAATATCTGAGAAATTTTTCTGTGTATGGTTAAATTTAAGGAGGCCTGTGGCACATTGGTTAAAGCGCTTGGCTGCTAACTGAAAGGTCGGTGATTAGAACCCACCAGGACTTCCGCGGGAGAAAGATGTGGTAGTCTGTTCCCATAAGGATTTATAGCCTTGGAAATCCATGGGGCAGTTCTTCTCTGCCCTATAGGGTCGATATGAGTTGAAATCAACTTGATGGCCATGGGTTTTGGTTTTTATAGTTAAATCTAAATGGACTATGATAGACTCTCTGGGAATGTGTAGTAAAAGTTTTAAAGAAGGATTCTTGAAATAGAAGCAACACGCTGCCAGAGGAATGATACCTGACACCTAGAACTAAATCACCCAAGGTTTGGTCTCAGGTGGACGAGGGGTAGAGGAGTGGAAGCCTTTTGTTCATTCATTTGGGTGTGAGGAGAGTATAGAATAGGAAAGTGACTCTGTTGAACAGATCTCATCTTATTGGGGTGCAGGGCAAAGCAGAGGAAGAATAGCTGGTGCTTTGTTATCTTTTATATAATACTAGAGAAGTTTGAATTCAGTTATAAGCACCAAGTAAAATACTATGGATTGCATAAAAAGTTAGTAAGGGGCATGATGGATAAGTGAGTGTATAAGGTTCTATAGTGGAGGCACAATAAAAACAAAACCAAACCAGTTGTAATAAAATCGATTCTAACTCATGGCAACCCCGTAAGTGCAGAGTAGAAGTGGCTACATAGGGTTTTCAAGGCTGTGACCTTTCAGAAGCAGATCACCAGGTCTTTCTTCTGAAGTACCTCTGGGAGGGTTTGAATCACAAACTTTTCAGTCTGTAGGAGAGGACTTAACCATTTGCATCACCCAGGGACTCCTATTTCTGTTGTTAGTTAGTGAAGGCAATATTTCCCTTAAAAAAAAAAATCTTTTGAATAGGTGATACATACATGTTGTTGTTAGGTGCCCTTGAGTCAATTCCAACTCATAGCAACCCTATGTACAACAGAAAGAAACACTGCCCTGTCCTGCGCAACCCTCATAATAGTTGTTCTTTTGAGTCCATTGTTGCAGCCACTGAGGTGACCCTCTACTTTACCAAGCATGATGTCCTTTTCCAGGGACTGGTCCCTCCTGATAACATGTTCAAAGTATTTGAGACCAAGTCTTGCCATCCTTGCTTCTAAGGATCAGTCTGGCTGTACTTCTTCCTAGACAGATTTGTTCATTCTTCTGACATTCCATGATATATTCAATACTCTTCACCAACACCATAATTCAAAGGCATAAATTCTTCTTTGGTCTTCCTTATTCATTGTCCAGCTTTCACATGCATATGAGGTGACTGAAAACACCATGATCTGGATCAGGCATACCTGAGTCCTTAAAGTGACATCTTTGCTTTTTAACACTTTAATGAGGTCTTTTGTAGCAATTTTGCCCAGTGCAATGTGTCTTTTGATTTCTTGACTGCTGCTTCCATGGGTGTTGATTGTGGATCCAAGTAAAATGAAATCCTTGACAACTTCAATCTTTTCTCCGTTTATCATGATGTTGCATATTGGTCCAGTTGTGAGGATTTTTGTTTTCTTTATGTTGAGGTGTAATCCCTACTGAAGTCTTTGATCTTCATCAGTAAGCACTTCAAGTCCTCTTCACTTTCAGCAAACAAGGTTGTGTTACCTGTGTAATGCAAGTTGTTAATGAATCTTCCTCCAATCCTGATGATGCCCCGTTCCTCTTCATATAGTCCAGCTTCTCAGATTATTTGCTCAGCATACAGATTGAATAAGTATGTTGAAAGGATACCACCCTGATGCAGAAACCTTTCCTGACTTTAAACCTCGCAGTATCCCCTTGTTCTGCTCAAACAACTGCCTCTTGGTCTATGTACAGTTTCCTCATAAACACAATTACATGTTCTGAAATTCCCATTCTTCAAAATGTTATCCATCATTTGTTGTGATCAATACAGTTGAATGCCTTTGCATAGTCAATAAAACGCAAGTAAACATCTTTCTGGTATTCTCTGCTTTCAGCCAGGATCCATCTGACATCAGCAATGATATCCCTAGTTCCGCGTCCTCTTCTGAATCTGGCTTGAATTTCTGACAGTTCTCTGTCAATGTGCTGCTGCAACCGCTTTTGAATGATTTTCAGCATAATTTTACTTGTGTGTAATATTAATGATATTGTTCCATAATTTATGCATTCTGTTGGATCACCTTTCTTTGGAATGGGCACAAATATGAATCTTTTCCAGTCGGTTGGTCAGGCAGCTGTCCTCCAAATTTCTTGGCCTAGACAACTGAGTACCTCTAGCACCGCATCCATTTGTTGAAACATCTCAATTGGTATTCTGTCATTTCCTGGAGCCTTGTTTTTTGCCAATGCCTTCAGTGCAGCTTGGACTTCTTCCTTCAATACCATTAGTTCTTGATCATATGCTGTCTCCTGAAATGGTTGAATGTCAACAAATTCTTTTTGGTACAGTGACTCTGTTGTATTCCTTCCATCTTCTTTTGATGCTTCCTGTGTCGTTCAACATTTTCCTGTAGAATCCTTCAATATAGCAATTCGAGGTTTGAATTTTTTCTTCAGTTTTTTCAGCCTGAGAAATGCCAAGTGTGTTCTTCTGTTTTGATTTTCTAACTCCAGGTCTTTGCACATGTCATCAAAATACTTTACTTTGACATCTCTGGCTGCCCTTTGAAATCTTCTGTTTAGCTCTTTTACTTCATCATTTCTCCCATTCGCTTTAGCTACTTGATGTTCAAGAGCAAATTTCAAGGTCTCTTCTGACATCCATTTTGGTCTTTTATTTCTTTCCTGTCTTTATAATGAATTTTTGCTTTCTTCATGTATTATATCCTTGATATCATTCCACAAGTCCTCTGGATTTTTGTCACTAGTGTTCAAGGTGTCAAATCTATTCTTAAGGTAGTCTCTAAATTCAGGTGGGATATACTCAAGATCATATGTTGGCTCTCGTGGACTTGTTTTAATTTTCTTCAGCTTCACCTTGAACTTGCATATGAGCAATTGATGATCTGTTCTGCAGTTGGCCCCTGGCCTTGTTCTGACTGATGATATTGAACTTTTCCATTGTCTCTTTCTACAGATGTAGTTGATTTGATTCCTATGTATTCCATCTGGTGAGGTCCAGTTGTATAGTCACTGTTTACATTGTTGAAAAAAGATATTTGCAATGAAGAAGTCATTGGTCTTGCAAAATTCAATCGTGCGATCTCCAGCATCATTTCTATCACCAAGGCCTTATTTTCCAACTACTGATTCTTCTTCTTTGTTTCCAGCTTTCATATTCCAATCACCAGTAATTATCAATGCATCTTGATTGCATGTATGATGAATTTCAGAATGCAGAAGTTGGTAAAAATCTTCACTTTCTTCATCCTTAGCCTTAGTGGTTGGTGTGTAAATTTAAATAATAGTCATGTTAACTGGTTGTCCTTATAGGTGTATGGATATTATTCTATCACTGACAGCATTGTACTTCAGGATAGATCGTCAAATGTTCTTTTTGAGGATGAATGCAACACCATTCCTCTTCAAGTTGTCATTCCCAGCATAGTAGCTCATATGATTGTCTGATTCAAAATGGCCAATACCAGTCCATTTCAGCTCACTAATGCCTAGGATATTGAGATGTATGCATTCTATTTCATTTTTAACAACTTCCAATTTTCTTAGCTTCATACTTCGTACATTCCACGTTCTGATTATTAATGGATGTTTGCAGCTATTTCTTCTCATTTTGAGTTGTGCACATCAGCAAATGAAGGTCTCAAAAGCTTAATTCCATCCACATCATTAAGGTTGACTCTACTTTCAAGAGGTAGCTCTTTCCCAGTCGTCTTTTGAGTGCCTTCCAACCTGAGGGGCTCATCTTCCGGCACTATATCAGACAATATTCCGCTGCTGTTCAGAAGGTTTTCACCGGCTAATTTTTTTCAGAAGTAGACAGCCAGTTCCTTCTTCCTAGTCTGTCTTAGTCTGGAAGCTCAGCTGAAACCTGTCCACCATGGTGACCCTGCTGGTATTTGAATACTAGTGGCATAGCTTCCAGCAACACAGCAACATGCAAGCTACCACAGTACAACAAATCAACACACGCATGGGGAAAGTTATGATGATATTGTGTAAATCTCAGTTGTCTTTATTTTTTTTATCTACTTGATCTTTTGCTTTCTGAGGGAAGTGTATTGAATTCTCCCACTAAGATTGTAGATTTACCAATCTCTCTTTATACATCTGTCAATTTTTGCTGTATGTATAATATTTTTTAGTTGTCTTATTGTGTCATGTTTTTAGGAAGGATCATAACCTGTCTTGTGAGAGGATTCTGTATTTATCAGATGCTGTTCACCTTAAATTCTGTTTTGCCTTGTCATGGATTGAATTGTGTCCCCCAAAAATGTATGCCAACTTGGTTAGGCCACGATTCCCAGTATTGTGTGATTGTCCACCATTTTGTGATCTGATGTGATTTTCCTATGTGTCGTAAATCCTACCTCTATGATGTTAATGAGGCAAGATTAGAGGCAGTTGTGTTTATGAGGCAGGACTCAGTCTACTAGATTAGGTTGTGTCTTGAGTCAACGTCTTTTGAAATATAAAGGAGAGAAGCAACCGGAGAGACATAGGCACCTCATACCACCAAGAAAGGAGTGCCAGGAGAAGAGCACATCCTTTGGACCCAGGGTCCCTGAGACCAGGGGAAGATTTAAGGCAAAGACCTTCCCCCAGAGCGGGCAAAGACAGAAAGCCTTCCCCTGTAGGTAGCACCCTGAATTCGGACTTCTAGCCTACTAAACTGTGAGAGAATAAATTTCTGTTTTTTTATAGCCATCCACTTGTGGTATATTTGTTACAGCAGCACTAGATAACTAAGACATGCCTGATATTGATGTCATTACATTGCTTTCAGTTTGACATTTGCTTAGTATATCTTTTTCCATCCTTTTTAACCTTCTCGGGTTTGTTTTAGACATGTTTCTTGGACTTAGTTTTTAACTCAATAGGAGAGACCGATATTTTAATAAGAAAATTAATCCATTCTCTTTTATTGTGGTTATTGGTAATTTGGGACTTACTTTTGTCATCTTCTTAAAATCTCTTTCCTATTTCCCATGCGCTCTTGTTGTTTCTTTAATCCAGATGCATGGCCAGGTTTGGAAATCACTGTCTTAATGGAGTCGTGCAGGGTTAGATAAAGGAGTTTGGCATGCACTAAGGGGTGGTCAGAGAGGGATAAGCTGTCAGCTAAACTGTGCTAAGATGGCCTGTGCCAAACCCTGGGTGAACATTCTCTTCTAGATGTAGGACCATTTTGAAATAAGCAAATTTTATTTGCTTTTTCTTCTTTCACCTTCTGTATTGTTCCCACATTTTGAGTGCCAGTTTATGGTAGTTTTCATACAACCCTAAGCTCCTGGTTTTATTTTTTTTATCTAAGACTTATTCATCTTTCAAAATCCAAAGTGATATGGTTCCTCTCTTTCTCAGACCATGAGTTCATTCAGTCAATATAGCAATCAGCCAGGTTTTAAGAGGTTAGCTATCTGATTGGATGATTAATACTAAAGTGTGAGTGACAGCTATATCACAACCTTCTAAGATAAACTGGAATTTTTTAAAAGACTCATTAACTTACATGATTTGTATTTGGTAGATTCACAGACCTTAAAATCATAACAAATAGGAATATTAAATTTTGTAGAGGTTGATATCTTATGGGGAGATGGAGGTGGGAAAAGATTAATTCACCAGTAGGCTTTACCCCCAACGTCAATTCTATTAAGACCCATGTTTTACATACTTTAAAAAAATTGTTTTTCATCCACATCTGAACTTTCAGAAAGAATGAAAACTCCCAAATCTTTTTCAATAGCTAGAAAGCCCATAGTAATCCAAGGTCCTGAGGCAGGAAGGCAAGACAGAGCCAAAAGAGGCCATTATTATATCTGTGCGGTTCCTAAAGTATGTTTTTTATAGACCAGGGTTTCTGAATTAGTAGTATAAGTTTTTCCACTATAAAGTGCTTATAATAGTGCCTGGCACGTGTTCCTTCATCTAGAATGCTTTCCCACTACTTTTTTGTCAGGTTCACTCCTACCCACTCTTTTGTCCTCACCTTAGTTGTTCTCTCTTCCAAGAACCCTCCTGATAACTGATGTTACCCTTAGGACAGTAGAGGCACCATAACAAAGGGATGAGCTAACAGACTAAGGAAACACCTTACGCAGCACCAAGCTTCACTAATGATTAGCTAAGGGTATAAGAAGGAAACCACAGCATACGTGCATTTAGAATTGAGAGGCCTTGGGTCCATCAGACTTTAGTCTCTGGATTCCCTTTTCGGCATTGCAGAGATGAAAGCTTATTGTGTATATGGAACACATTTGCCTAGGGGAAAGGAAAAAAAACCCATTGTCATCAAACTGATTCTGACTCATGGCAACCCCATGTGTTACAGAGTAAAACTTTTCCGTAGACTTTTCTTGGCTGTTGCATGTGGTTTGTGATCGTCTACTAGCCTAAAGGTTGGTGTGGTTCGAACCCATCCAATGGCCCATGGAAGAAAGGCCTGGCAATCTGCTTCTGTAAAGATTACAGCCGAGAAAACCCTATGGAGCTGTTGTACTCTGTAACACATGGGATTGCCATGACTTAGAATTGACTAAACAGCAACAGGTGAATCTTTATGGAGCAGACTGCTAGTCCTTTCTTCCACAGTACTGCTGGGTGGGTATGCACCGCCATCCTTTAGATTAGTAGAGGAGCGCAAACCACTTGTGCCACCTAGAAACCCTTTGCCTAGGGAAGCCATTTGTTCTGGTGTTTCACCTTTTATACCTTGCTAGTCACAAGTTACATGACTGACTTCCGTTCTTTAGTGTAGTTGTGTCTCGTAAGTCTGTAAATAGCAAAGTATTTACAATAAACAATACAGTCAGACCAGGTATAGTTTACTAACAAAGTTCTTTAATATTAAAGACTCATTTATCTTCCATGAGTAGGACAGCTGTGTCTCTTTTAACATCACATCTCCATGTTAGCACAGCTCCTGGTACATCATAAATGCCTAATAAACATTTGTGAATGAGAGGTGTTTTGCAACTTCTGCCTCTATATTAAGAGGGGACTTGCCTAGACAGCGAAACAGCTTCATCATTTCAACCAGTGAGACTGGATGTCTGTGGGTAGCAGGTCCACCGGTGCCATCCACATGAGGCCTCAAAGAAACCAAACTGTGTCACAAATCTGAGGGCTGCTTCATTCTCTTTCACCACAGAGAGATAAAATGGCATATTCTTCTGACGCAGAAATTTTAGGTAGTGTGCCACCAGCTGCTTCAAGATGCCCCTTCTCCGATATCCATCCAAGGTGTAGGCTACCCCCATTTCACTAGTGGGTTGCAAGATGGCCCAGGTGACAGGGTGCCCTTCTGGGCCCAGCAGACAGTACGCTGGCTGGGTCTGTATGCAGCGCTGGATGTAGAGCAGGCTTTTCTCATTCTGACCCAGTTTCCAGGAGTCATTCACCAGGCCAGAATGAGAGATGTCCAGTGGGGAAAACTTAAAATTGGGATCCCCGCTGTGAAAAACAAACAAACAAACTTTGATTCCCACTCCTGTCATTTCTGCATACCGTCTCACTCTAGAGCTCATAGGCACTCATCTCCTCTGTAAGATGCCTGCCATTGCAAAGTTGTTCCGTTTGACTATTGACAAAGTCGGAGAATATTTTATTCATCCCAATGAATGAATTCATCCATTCCTTATGTGCAAAATCAGTGTAAGTGAATTAGAAAAATGTATAAGAAATATTATTAAAGAAAAGCCACAGGATAGTTTAACAAAGACTTTTTGTACCTTCCATACTCTTCTTCTGGGTGGCCTGTCTCACCCCAGCTTTCAAGCTTGGTGTTATTGGAGACAGTGAACTTCAGGATATCTTTTGTTATAAAGAGGAGTGCATCATCATATTTCACTTTCACAGACTTTAAAAATGCAGCTCTTCTTATCCCCTCACCTAAGCTTTCTTGACAACCTGGGAAGAGAAGTCAGAAAGCCAGACTCTCAGTGATTCAAAGTTCCCTGCTTCTGCCATTCCCAATGGATTAATAAATCAGTGGAGTTGCTTCGTGGTTCTCAAACTTGCATTTACATTGGAATCAACTGAAACACTTGCTACAGCACAGATTGTTGCTGTCCTCTGCACCGCCCCCTCCACAGAGTTTCTGATTCAGTAGGCCTGAGAATTTACTTTTCTAACAAGTTCCCAAGTGATGCTAATGCTATTGGTTGGAGACCACTTTGAGAACCTCTGTTGTTGCTCATTGCCTTTCACTTGTTACCTTGGATTTGGAGGATTTGTTTCCAGTTGATGACCTCATAGTTTTCCAGAATTTCCTGTAGTTTTTGAGGCTCTTTGGAGAATATAGAATATGTGTTTATGTATTGATTCTTGTCGTCAGTCATCTCCTGAATGGGACGGTAGAGAGTCAGGTGATTCCCTTGAACTTTTTCTTCAACTTTTATTTCTTGAGAAAGGACAGTGCTTAGGGCTTGGACAAGATACTCTAGTGGATACAAACATGAATGAGACATTGCCTTTGCCCAAAGCAAGAGAATATTAGCTTAACAGACTAGTAATTCTTTACTCAAAGCCAGAAACCTACAAAATAGAATAAAGCAATTGGAATTTTTGGTAGCAATCTGGGCAATTTGATGTGATATTATTCTCATGGACTTGGAAGAAAGAGACTTGTAATCCTATTATGGCAAGCCAACAATTCCATGGAAAAATGAGATAGGAAGATAGGATGCGTACCTGTTTCTGAGAGAAAATATCAACAAAAAGTGTGAGAGTTGAGAGTTTTAACAGTGAGCATATTATGTTGGATATTATACTGTTAAAGAGTGAAAATATAAAATATCAACATAAAATAGTGTGACTAATTTTAAAGAAACGTTCCTAAATTTGCGGATGCTGCTATAAATACAAATTGCCTAACACGTCCCAAAACAAAACCTTAATCAATTCAAAATAGTAGATATTTAAGAGGCCTGATTATCAAGGAATTATTGAAAATGGACTAACTATTCAATAAATTATCAAAAGAGTGTCAAAATGACCAAAAGAAATAATCAATAAAAATGAAAGTTGAAAATAGTGAAATAGAGAACAAGACATGAAAAGCTCATGTTAAAATGGCCAGTGAAAGGATAAACCCCTGGTAAGGGAAAACAAAATAAAGAAATAATAATAATAAAAAAAAGCATACAGTAGTAAGGATGAGAAAGGAGACAGAGAAGGGAATAAAAGAATTATAAGAGAAGGTTATATGCTACTCCAAGGCCTATGTGTAACAGAATGAAATGCTGCTCTGCCCTGGCCATCTTCATGATTGTTGGTATGTTTGAGTCCATTGTTGTGGCCATTGTGTCAGTTCACCTCATTGAGGGTTTCCCTCATTTTTGCTGACCTTCCACTTTACCAGTAATACTCTCCACTTTACCCTTAGAAGAGAAGATGGTGAGACTTTGTCTTACGTATTTTGGACATGTTATCAGGAGAGATTGGTCCCTGGAGGAGGACATCATGCTTGGTAAAGTAGAGGGTCATCAAAAAAGAGGAAGACCCTCAATGAGATGGATTGACACAGTGGCTGCAATAAGGGGCTCAAACATAACAACGATTGTGAGGATGGTACAGGACCAGGAAGTGTTTCCATCTGTAGGGCAGCTGTGAGTTGAAATGGACTCGATGGAACCCAACAACAACAACTTTACCAATAAAAATTGAAAGGAAAGTACTGATACTCAGAAAACAAAAAGGAAAAATAATTTCATTAGAAGCAGTGACTAATAGCATAAAATACCTAAGAATAAGTTTAATGATAAAGTCATAGAACTTAAGCAAGGAAAACAATAAAATTTTACCAAATGGCATAAAACAGGAAACAAGCAAGTAGAGATACATGCCATGTTTCTAGATGAAAAGATTTAGCATCCCAAAAATGTTAATTCTTCCACAATTGTTAAAACAAAGTTAATCCAATCACAATTGCAGTAGGTACTTGGGGTTGTTGATAAAGAACAGAAAAAATTAGTTTAAGTCAAGATAGTTCATACGTCCATTAAAAAAAACAAAAAACAAACTCATTGCCCTGAAGTTGATTCCGACTCATAGCAGTCCTATAGGACAGAGTAGAACTGCCTCATCGGATTTTCAGGAATCTGCTGGTGAATTTGAACTGCCAACCTTTTGGTTAGCAGCCATATCACTAAACCACTGCACCATCAGCACTCCCATACGCCCATAAGAAAATAAAATTAAGTGAAAGAATAGTGGAGAGAGATCAGTAGTATCACATAATAAAAATTACTATAAAGCCACTGAAATAGCATAAGAAAAGACTAGAAACAAATACAGAAATAGATCTAAAACTATGTAGATGTGTTATACTACAAAATACTCATATCAGTTTCAGCAGAATGATTTATTTACCAAATAGTGCTAACATAATGAGGTAGCTATATGGAAGCTCCACTGAAGGCATTGGTGAAAAACAAGGCCCTAGGAATTGACGGAATACCAACTGAGATGTTTCAACAAACGGATGCAGTACTGGAAGTGCTCACTCATCTATGCCAAAAAAATTGGAAGACAGCTACCTGGCCAACTGACTGGAAGAGATCCATATTTATGCCTATTCCCAAGAAAGGTGATCCAACTGAATGTAGAAATTATCAAACAATATCATCAATATAACACAAAAGTAAAATTTTGCTGAAGATCATTCAAAAGCAACTGCAGCAGTATATCGACAAGGAACTGCCAGAAATTCAAGCCGCATTAAGAAGAAGATGTGGAACGAGAGATATCATTGCTGATGTCAGATGGATCCTAGCTAAGAGCAGATAATACCAGAAAGATGTTTACCTGTGTTTTATTGACTATGCAAAGGCATTCAACTGTGTAGATCATAACAAATTATGTATAACATTGCAAAGAATGGGAATTCCAGAACACTTAATTGTGCTCATGAGGATCCTGTACATAGATCAAGAGACAGTCGTTTGAACAGAACAAGGGGATACTTCGTAGTTTAAAGTCAGGTAAGGTGTGCATCAGAGTTGTATCCTTTCACCATACTTATTCATTCTGCATGCTGAGCAAATAATCCGAGACACTGGACTATATGAAGAAGAATGGGGGATCAGGATTGGAGGAAGACTCATTAACAGCCTGTGTTACGGAGATGACACAACCTTGCTTGTTGAAAGTGAAGAGGACTTGAAGCACTTACTGATGAAGATCAAAGACCACGGCCTTCAGGATGGATTACACTTCAACATAAAGAAAACAAAAATCCTCACCACTGGACCAATAAGCAACATCATGATAAACGGAGAAAAGACTGACTTTGTCAAGGGTTTCATTTTACTTGGATCCACAATCAAAACCCACGGAAGCAGCAATCCGGAAATCAAAAGACGCATTACATTGGGCAAATCTGCTGCAAAAGACCTCTTAAAAGTGTTAAAAAGCAAAGATGTCACTTTAAGGACTAAGGTATGCCTTGATCCAAACCATGGTGTTTTCAATCACCTCTTATGCGTGCAAAAGCTGGACGATTAATAAGGAAGACCGAAGAAGAATTGATGCCTTTGAACTGTGCCATTGGTGAAGAATATTGAGTATACCATGCACTGCCAAAAGAAAGAACAAATCTGTCTTGGAAGAAGTACAACCAGAATGCTCCTTAGAAGCAAGGATGTTGAAACTACATCTCACATACTTTGGACATGTTATCAGGAGGGATCAATCCCTGGAGAAGGACACCATGCTTGGTTAAGTAGAGGGTCAACAAAAAAGAGGAAGACCCTCAACGAGATGGATTGACACAGTGGCTGCATCAATGGGCTCAAGCATAACAATATTGTGAGAATGATGCAGGATCAGGCAGTGTTTTGTTCTGTTGTACATAGTGTCACTATGAGTCGGAACAGACTTGATGGCACCTAACAACAACAATAACATATGGAAGAAATGGATAAAAATTCTTAATTCATGAAATTCAATAATATATCCCAGATGAAATGAAGATTGAAATGTAAAAAGTAAAAATCTATCCATTATAAGAAAAATTAAAAATATGCTTGCAGAACCTTGGAGTGGGAGAAATCTTCCTAATCAACAAACTCAAAAGTTATAAATTTGTAGCATACATCAAAGTGTTAGTATCTCTAATACTCAAAATGGTTTTACAGAGTTTTAAGAACTACACAAAAATCCTGCATAAAAGTGGTTAAAGGAAATGACCCCAGTAGTAAACTTATGAAAATACATTTAATCTCACCAGCAGTCATGGAAATGCAAATTATATCTACAGGGAGATGTCGATTTTCATTCATCAGATTGGCATAAATTAAAAAGAAGGGTAACATTAAGGTTTGGTGAGAATATGAGGAGATAGTTTTTCCATTTAGTGGTAATGGAAATAACATTGCAGCAATCTTTTTGAAGCAAAATCTGGCAGTGCCTGTTAGACTTTAAAATGCACCTACCCTTTTACTTGGTTATACCACTACTGGGAATCAATCCTATTGAGAAAATGCTCCAAGATGGAAAGATATGTGGACATGGATGTTTACTGAAGCACTGGTTGCAGTGGCAGAGAACTGTGAACAATTTGAATTTAACAATAGGAGAAAGGTTGACTGAATAATAGTGCATTCACTCTGTGGAATATTACAGTGGTCCTCCCTTATCTGAGGTTTCAATTACCAGTGGTCAACCATGGTCCAAAAATGTGAAATGAGTAGTGTGATGAAATTTCACAAAGTCCTGCTCCATCCCGCCCGGGGACGACATTCACATAACTTTTATTACAGTATATTGTTATAATTGTTCTATTTTGTTATTAGTTATTGCTGTTAATCTCTTACAGTACCTAATTCATACATTAAACTTTATCATAGGTATGTATGCATAGGACAAAACATAGTATATATAGGGTTTAGTATTATCGGCGATTTCAGGCATTCACGGGGGCGAGCTTGGAATTTATCCCTTTCAGATAAGTGGGGACTACTTGTATTGAGTTATTAAAGAGAATGAGTTAGTGCTGTATTGATTGACCTGAAGAGATGCCCATGACATGTTAAAGGACATCACAGAGTTATGAAAGAAGAGACCACAAATACCCCTGTATGTGTTTGTATGAGTGAGGACATTGATTAGCATTACAGGAAATTGGAAAGTTAATAAACTGAGCATTACTCCTCAAACTCAGATTATCAGGAAGCCAGGAGATCAAATGGACATTCCTAGAGAACGCACAGAGAAGGAAGATGAGGGAGTGTACCCAACATGACTCCAGACCTCTGTACCCCTCCTCTCCTCAAGCTGAGACCACTTTGTGCACCCCAGTCCTGACCCATTTTGCAAGCTAATCTTGACCTAGAGCAATATCTTATTTGGGAACTCAGCCACTGTACTGTTAGAGAAGCTGGGCTAGCCTCAGAGCTTCTGTGTGCCGAGAGCATGTCCATAGGACACAGATAGTTCAGAGGCTGAAGGGCAAAAGTAGACCTAGGTTTGCATTTCAGCTTAATCTCTCACTCCTTGTATGATCTCAGCCAATAATGATGGTACCTGATATTTACGATTCTGTGCTATGTACCTCATCTTTTATATACAGAGTCTCGTGTAAACCTAATGTAATCTGAGGATGATATTATTATCATCCCATTTTACAGATAACAAAACTGTGGCTCAGAGACCTGCTTTTGGTTACATAGCTAGTAAAACTGGCAGAGGTGAACTTGAATTCAGGTCACACAAGCCAAATCTAAAGGCAATGTGTTAACATTGTAGTTTCCTGTTGCGACATGACAATATCTCTCAGCTATAGTTTTCTCATCTCAAAATCAGATATATTAATGTTCACTTAATCAATGTTCACTTAAGAGGGCCAGCAAAAAAGAGGAAGACCCTCAGCAAGACTGATTGACACAGTGGCTGCCACAATGAGCTCAAGCATAACAGTGATTACGAGAATGGCCCAGGCCAAGCAGGGTCTCGTTCTGTTGTACATAGGGTCGTTATGAGTTGGAACTGACTCTACGGCACCTAACAACAATAATGTTCACTTGATAGGGCTGTTCTGTGGATTGCATTCACTAACAGATGAAGTGCCTCCAGATAGTGACACAGTAATTATGAGTCCCTGCCCTAGTCCCAGAAACGCAGTTTTTACCTGTGGACTTCTGCCTTGGTGCCATTTTTAAGTCACTGTTTTGATATCCTGGACACTTGCCTTTCCCTCGAGATTGACATTCCTTCAGCCCCTGCAGGTGACCGATGCCACCTTTCCATCAGATTGGAGCTGAGGTTTCAGTGCTGTCCTTGCCCTACTCATTCTCCTCCTGACATCCTGCACTTTGGCAGGAAGGATGAAGATGTGGAGCTCATCTGAGGAATCGAGTACTGAAAAAGGTGCCTTTAAATAGCTCCAACTTTTCTTCTACCTTATAAGCAGCCCTGGTTAGTTTGAGGAGTCCCTGGGTGGTGCAAATGGTTAAGTGTTCCTCTACTAACTGAAAGGTTGGCAGTTCCACCCCACCCAGAGGAGCCTTGGAAGAAAGGCCTGGTGATCTGTGACCTTCTGAAGGTCACAGCCATGAAAACCCTCTGGAGCGCAGTTCTCTTCTGAAAGACATGGGATCGTCATGAGTCAAAATCAACTCAACAGCGACTGGTTGGTTAGGTTAGTCTGAACTGGGCTAGTTTCTATGTTCTTAGCACTCATAGTGTATGGATTTATATAATGTTCACAATAACTTTAAGAAGTTAAGTATATTATGCCCATTTCACAGATCAAGGTACAGAAAGGTAAAGCTGATTGGCCCCACCCCTCTAGGCCTGTGGGTATACCTGTTTCTGAGGCCGGATAATGACTGTCTGATACTCGGGCCAGGTGTCCACCAGCACCTCCATGTTGAAGGCATTTCCATGGTTGATGTGGTAAATAGAGCCATACACCTGAAGGAGAAGCAAAGGGACCAGAGGAGGCTGGCAAGATTGCACTGGCATCCTCAGAGATGGAGACCTAGATGAAATGAGGAAGAGAGAAATGAAGGCCGAGAGAGAGAGTAGCAGGGACCAAGTAAGTGACAGGAATGAGGTGAGCAGTGTCTCTACTACTGATGGAAGGCAGGCAGGCAGAACTCACACACATCCTCGTGATAATGCGAGTTATCACTAGCAAGGCACTTTCTGTCTTCTTAGCACTTACATTGTATGGATTTATTTAATGCTCACAATAACTGTAAGAAGTAAGTACATGTTTATATTATCCCCATTTCACTGATGAAGAGATCAAGACACAGAAAGGTAAAGTAACACGCCCAAGGCCACACAACAAGAAAGTAGCAAACTTGGAATGCAAACCCATTAAGTCTGGCTCCAAAACTCATGCTCTTAGCCACCATTCTCCACTACCTCTCTGAGTGAGTGACAGAATCTGTAGAATGGGCCCAGCACCACCTCCTGGGGAGATGCAGCAGCCCTAAATGTGCCCCCATCCTCTGCTGCAGCTCCAACCCTCCGCAGAACCGTGAGGAGGAAGGACAAGAATTATGAGTCTGCTTAGGACCTTCTGCTCCTCCCTTACCTTCAGGGACTCGGGAATGCTCCTGGCCAAGGACTTGAATAGGTCCAGCAGCTTCGGGGAATCACGGAGCAGAAGCATTTTGTGGTTTGCTTCAGCCCTTGTACCATTCAAGGAGAAACCTGAAAAGATGAGAAGAAAGAAAACGAGAGTGTTAAGGGACCATCCAAGTGAGTTGCCAGACTGATGTTGCCCTAGAATTAAAAACAAAAAGGTTTATTGAAGGAATAAAAACATTTCTCGAAATGAGAAACATTCACAGACATCCACGCAGGATGCTGTAATGCACCAAATTGCAGGGAGAACAGTAACGGTTTAAAAAGAAATTTGTCCTCTCAAACACATAGGGGAGGGACAGGGTGCATGACAAAGGTTACGAGGTTGTTTTAGTTAAACTGTAATCTTAAACAGTCGGTAAAAGTAAGCTTACTTGTTAATATTTCAGAGATAACATGACATCCTGAGGTTTGTTTAACAAGGGATCCTGTCAGAAATAAATTGAGTCAATACAGCTGCGTGATTGCTTTTTCTCTTGACAAGGTTGTATCTTGGATTTAACTTACAGATTCACAAAGAGTTAACAGAGAACTTGCATATGAGCAATTGATGGTCTGTTCCACAGTTGGCCCCTGGCCTTGTTCTGACTGATGATATTGAGCTTTTCCAATGTCTCTTTCCATAGATGTAGTTGATTTGATTCCAATGTTTTCCATCCGGTGAGGTCCTAGTATATATAGTCGCCATTTATATTGTTGAAAAAGATATTTTCAGTGAAGAAGTTGTTGATCTTGCAAAATTCTATCAGGTGATCTCTGGCATTGTTTCTATCACCAAGGCCATATTTTCCAACTACCAATCCTTCTTTGTTTCCAACTTTCAATTCCAATCACCAGTAATTATAAATGCATCCTGATTGCATGGTAGATCAATTTCAGACTGCAGAAGCTGATAAAAATCTTCAATTTCTTCATCTTTGGCCTTAGTGGTTGATGCGTAAATTTGAATAATAGTCCTATTAACTGGTCTTCCTTGTAGGCGTATTGATATTATCCCATCACTGACAGTCTTCAAGGTGACATCTTTGCTTTTCAACACTTTATAGAGGTCTTTTGCAGCAGATTTGCCCAATGCAATGCGTCTTTTAGTTTCTTCACTGCTGCTTCCATGGGCGTTGATTGTGAATCCAAGTAAAATGAAATCCTTGACAACTTCAATCTTTTCTCCATTTATCATGATGTTGCCTGTTGGTCCAGTGGTGAAGATTTTTGTTTTCTTTATGTTGAGATATCATCCATACTGAAGGCTGTAATCTTTGATTTTTATCAGTAAGTGCTTCAAGTCCTCTTCACTTTCAGTAAGCAAGGTTGTGTCCTCTGCATAACACAGGTTAATGAGTCTTCCTCCAATTCTGATGCCTCATTCTTCTTTACATAGTCCAGCTTCTTGGATTATTTGCTCAGCATACAGATTGAATAGATATGGTGAAAGGATACAAGCCTGATGCACACCTTTGCTGAGTTTAAACCACACAGTAGTTACCCTAGTTGAGCTTTATTCTTGCGTTCCTCTCAGTGTCCTCTCTTACCTTGGTCATGTTGTGCTGACTTCTCCCATATTGACAGGCTCTTTCTTAACATTATTGATTCCAATTCTATTTCCTAACCTCCTGTTGACCAAAGTATCTTCTCTAAGACCAGCTGCCTAAACATTCTTTTTTTTATTGTACTTTACAGAACAAACTACCTTCTCATTAAACAGTTAGTACACATATTGTTTTATGACATTGGTTAACAATCCCACGACATGTCCACACTCTCCCTTCTCAACTTGGGTTCCTTATTACCAGCTTTCCGGTCCCCTCTTGCCTTCTAGTACTTGCCCTTGGGCTGGTATGCCCCTTTAGGCTCTTTTTGTTTTATGTGCCTGTCTCATCTTTGGCTGACGGGTGAACCTCAGGAGTGACTTCATTACTGAGCTAAAAGGGTGTCTGGGGGCCATACTCTTGGCATATCTCCAGTTTGTCAGGCCGGTAAGTCTAGTCTTTTTTTGTGAGTTAGAATTTTGTTCTACATTTTACATCAACATTCTTAATCAGATGCCGCTTAACAGTTTCTAGAACGTGACCCTTGCTTCGTGTTATAAGCAGTTAAACTTTGACAAAAAGACTGAATTGTCTCCAGCAAAAGCAGAAGTTTCTAGGTCAGACTGCAGTTTGATTCACATGGAGTTTTTAATTTAGGCCTGGAGTTACCTTATTTCGGTTATGCCAGTACCTCAGTTTTTAAAATTCACATACAAGACCAAAGGGATAAAAAATTCACTTTACACGTATCCATTTGTATTCGTTTCCTAAGGCTGCCATAACAAAGTACCATAAACTGGGAGGCTTAAGACAACAGAAGTTTATTCTTTCACAGTTCTAGAGGTGAAAAGTCTAAAATCAAGGTATCAGCAGAGCCATGCTCTCTCCCGAGGTGCCAGGGGATAATCCTTCCTTGCCTTTTTCAGCTTCTGGTGGCCCCAGGCACCCCTTGGCTTGTGACAACATAACTCCAAGCTCTGCATTGATCATAACATGGCCTTCTTCCCTGTGTGTATTTCTGTGTCCTTTCCTTGTCTTATAAGGATACTGGTCATTGAGTTTAAGGATTACTCTAATCCAGTATGATCTCATCCTAACTAATTACATCTGCAAAGATCCTATTTCCAAGTAAGATCACATTCTCAGCTGCCAGGTAGACATGAATTTTGGGGAAACACTATTCAACCTGTTGCACTCAAGTACAGTCATGTGTCGCTTAACATCCATGATATGTTCTGTGAAATAGGGTGTTATGTAATTTGGACGTTGTGTCAGATAGAATGGAAAAAGGAATGGATTTTGGAGATAATTTGGAGAAGGATATGACAGCTGATTGATGTGGAGGAGTGTAGGTTTATTCTTCTCAAGTGACAGTCAAGGTCACAATGTTCTCAGTGCAAATGGAACACAAGTTCTTTTGAGGAGACTGACAAAACATGGTATACCTTAAATTAGGACTTCTCAAACCCTGCCTGAAAGTTCAAAGCACAAATGTAGGCTTCCGGAGTTATCTCCCAATGAGGTGATACAGACAAGGACTCTGATAAAACTTAAAGAAGGAAATGTCCACCATAAATCATACACTGCCAAGGGTCCACTCTGAGTGAATGCTTTATAATTCCTGCACTTGTCTTGTGAGTAGGACAACTGTGTTGCATAGAATGTTTTGTTGTTGTAAGTAAGCATGGATTTGTAAAATATACACACTTAAATACTACTATGATTTTTAATCATGTTTTGGTCTACTTCCGTTTTTTAATATATAAAGGAGTCCTGGAGGAGAGCTACAGCTGTTAACCATAACCAAAAGGTCGCCAGCTGTTCCTTGGGAACCCTATGGGGGCAGTTCTACTCTGTCCTATAGGGTCACTATGAGTCAGAATTGACTCGACAGCAGTGGGTTAGTGCCACAAAGAATGGCCATGACCTGGCCATCTCTCAGTATCTGTGAGGCCCAGAGTATCTTTCTCGTGGCAGGGTTTGGGGGCTGCAGGGCTGGGTTACTGTGGGAGACTGGTGCAGCCTCACCCACTGCATTCTCTCACAATAAGTCAAGAGTCTTTGGGGTGCTCCCCTCAGATCAGTGTCCTTCATTAACCTTTAACAATGTAAAACTAAGCTGCTGCAGCTGCCTTAGGAAGAGAGGCACCCATTTAATCGCAGTGAGCCCACTGTCCAGAAAATCTGGAAGCTGCTTAGGAATCCTGAGGTGACTTACCTTTGCAGGGTCTCTTGGAGACTTTGGAGGGACCTAAGGCCAAAGGGTCACTCTACCTACACCTACGTTAAAATAGACTCCTTAAAAGTTACCTTGAGGCCATGAATGGGGACTTGCACACCTCTTCTGAGTGACAGGGTGTTCCCAGTATCTGCTCATCAGGGCACTCACCAAGAGAACCTCTTACTCTTAAACCTGGGGGCAGGTTTTACATCAACAGTCTTTCTAGTGCCCAGGGTCTTCTTGGCTAGCTCCTTGGATGTCAGGAGGACATGTTGGCTTGGGAACCTCCTCAAATACCCAATTTAGTCTTATAGTTTCTGATGAGATTCCTTCTGATGGCCCAAAGGAACAGCCTGACTCTCAATTCAGAGACTTTTGTGAGTGAGCAGATTCTGGACACTTAGGGATAGATCACTTAGCCAGTGAGAGAATCTCTGACTGTAGGTGGTTTTAATGTGGTTGCACCTCTCTGAGGCAGAAGAAGGCTGTTCCAGCTGGTATCTGCGGCTGATGATAAGGCATAGAAGGACCAAGTAGAAGCAGTTTCCTTTGGGTCAAAAAGACTGACAGTACCAATTTAAATGGATCACAGAAAGAGATGCAGTTTCCTGGAGTTTGACCTAGGCAATGGCCTGTCCCTATGGAAAGGCTTGAGACACAAAAGTGGAATTCTGGAGCCTTTAGGGGAGGAAGAAAATGGACATTTGGGGGCCGTATGAAGTGAGCAAGTCATCCTGAATCATTCTGGCAAGGTGATGAGACTTTAAGGAAGCCTGGGACACAGAGAAGTGGGATATAGATTTGGGAGGATGTGAGCTCTGCAGAAGATACTTCCTTGCTTGGGGCCTCCTAGAATATTTAGGAGTTCTATAGCCACTATCTGTCATAATATATAGGATATATACTGTGGACTGCCAAAACAACAAACAAATCAATCTTTGAAAAAAATATAACCAGAATGCTACTTGAAAGTAAGGATGGTGAGACTTTGACTCAATATTTTGGACACATCATCAGGAAAGACCAATCACTAAAAAAGGATATCATGTTTGGTAAAGTAGAGGGCCAATGAAAATGAGGGAAACTCTCAATAAGATGAATTGACACAGTAGCCACAACAATGCACTCAACCATGCCAAGAATCATGAAGATGGTGCAGAACTGAGCAACATTTGTTCTGCTATACATAAAGGCACCATGAGTTGGTGCTGACTCAATGGCAACTAACAACAACTATATCTATCTAATGATGTGTTCTGGTCTTCTTAGAGACGAAAGAGGAAAAGCAACCACATTATCAGCTATAGTACAATGCAATAGGGAACACTCTCTGTTGCTCCTAAATCTTTTCTTTCTTGATTCTTTGATCCCTGGTTTCCCATTTTTCTATCTCAAACTCTGTTCTCATTATTTGCCTGTTCCCCACCGATGTACTACCCATTCATTCTCTAAAGCCATGTCCTATAACGGTGGGTAAGAAAGACACTCAATGCCTTCTACCTTCACCCTTTGGGGCCAACCAGCTGATTTCAGATTCTGCCTGGCCTCCCACTAAGACAGCAGAATGAGAAAAGAAGTATATTAGAGATTGCCTAGTCTCAATCTCCCATTTTCACTTGAGGAAACCAAGTCGCAGAGATTGGACAGTGACCTGACAATCACTGCCTTATTTATCTAGTGCTGCTATCACAGAAATACCACAAGAGGTGACTCTAATGAAAGGAAATTTATTTTCTCACAGTTAGGAGGCTGGAAGTCTGAATTCAGGGCACAGGCTCTAGGAGGAGGCTTTCTCTCTCTGTCTGCTCTGGCGGTGGGCTCTTGTCTTTTTTCAGCTTCTGTTCCTTGGTTTCTTGACAATCTTCATGTGGTGTGTATCATTCTCTGTCCCTAATCTGCTCTTTTTATATCTAAAGAGGGATTGGTTTAAGACACACCCTATACTCACAGCCGGATTACCCAATAAGCAAGATGCACACAGGCCCAATTGTGCCTTCCCACCAATCTGCTGTGCATAATGTCACCTGTCCTCCACCACATCAAAGATGTGGTAAAACCCATGTGAAATTGCTCATCACAAGTTGGCAAGTAAATGCAATTAAGCCCTCAAGTACCTTGTTCAATGCAAGACAGTGCATACAAAGTTTACTGGTTAATCCACCCTTGCTTACACCAATATAATCTCATTAACATAACAAAGGAAGTCCTATTCCCAAATAGTATTACATCCACAGGATTTACAACACACATTTTTTCGCGACACAGTTCAATCCATAGCAGTCACAGTTATGTGCAGAACTGGGACCAGAGCCCAAGCACCCTGACTTGCTACTGTTGTTCTTGTTGCAGGTGCTGGCTCCCACTATGTGAAGCATTTTGCATGTGGTGGCTTCAAAAAGCACCTTCAAAGTCTCATCAGGAGACTCCTGTGGATATATCACATTAATCTATATAATTAATTCATCTTGGGAATTTGTTTTTCTCTCCCTCTAGCCTGTTTCTGTCTTGAATAAGTTGAACGAGTTTTCCTCTCAGGTCAAATGAAAAGTTGATCAATCCATCCTCAAAATATATGTTTAACCCTGGTGGCATAGTGGTTAAGAGCTACGGCTGCTAACCAAAAGTTGGCAGTTTGAATCCACCAGCTGCACCTTGGAAACCCTGTTGGGGCAGTTCTACTCTGTCCTATGGGGTCGCTATGAGTCAGAATCAACTCAACAGCAATGAGTTTGGGGTTTTTTGGTTTTATCCACCCCTTGAGTCAAGTGCTGTCTTCATTTTCAACAAGAATAATTGAACAAAAAGTATCTCAAATATTCATTTATCTGTCATTACTTTTGGTGGCCTATCTGGAAATTCAGGCTTCCATAGCAATGAGAAAATTGGCAAATAATGTGGTCTCAAATAGCTGATGGCAGTCAGACGCAAAATGATGTTTGCTTCCACACCTGGCTCGAGTGGCTTGGCAAAGGCTCTGGGGCCTTAATCTCTGGAGCCAGACTATCTGGGTCTTAAATCTTGGCTCAGTGTTTCCATCCAATATGGCCTTGAACTCCCTGTATCTTAGTCTCCTCTTCTATAAAATATGGATAATTGTAATGCTTACCTCGTATACCATAAATGAAATATGTTAAGCAGTTAAGATAGTGCCTGCCACATTGTTAAATGCTCAATAAATATCAGCCATTATTATTCAAAACTTACAGACAGGCAACTTGGGCACACCTTTGAATTTCTGTTAGTTCCATCCTCACTATCTTCCAACTGAATGTCCATAAGCAGATTTAAAAGGTGTTCCTGATAAATAGCAGATTTATTGTCATGATGCGTGAGGAGAGTGTGGAGGCAGGGCTGTGAATCTAATACCCTCTATTGAAGAATTTGTTATTGAGTAACAACATATGACCTCATGGAGAGAATCGGTTTAAGAGAACTGAGTTGAGAAGGAATGATCCATGGAAGCCCTACCTAAAGTAAGCACATTTGTAAATATAGAGAGACATTTAATTTTATAGTTACTAAAATATAACAAAGACCTCATGCAGAATAACATTTACAATTTACATATTATTTTTTTCTTAAAATAATTAAGATAATTGATGCTTCCATTAGCTCAATTAACCTGGACGTCATCCTTTACTTCTCTTTCTCATCCTCATGTTCAATTAGTCATTTCTAATTTTGAACTATCTTGAATCTATCCACTTCTTTCCACACCTATGGCAGTTACATTAGCTCAGATGTTGTGTGTATCTCTGTGTTCTCTAGAAAAGCAAAACCAGTAAAGTGTATAAATATATATATAGAGAGAGAGATTATATCAAGGAAAGAGCTCACGCAATTGTAGAGGCTAGAATGTCCCAAGTCCATGGATCAGGGTAGAGGCCTCTCCCAAGTCACACAGCTGCAGAAGCTGGCAAGCCCAAGATCGGCAGGTCAGAGAGCAGGGTTCCTGCTCACAGGCTGTGCAGATCGACGAATCCCAGGTTCGGCAGATAAGCTGACAGCTCAAATCCCAAGAACAGGAGATGAGATGACAGAAAGCAGCTGCAGGATCCAGAGAGAGCAAAAAGCCAGAACGTCTGCTTATATACAGATACGGGCCACACCCCCAAAGAGACTCCCTTTCATCTGATTGGCTACTCACAGTATATTCAATCATGGGAGTGATTACATTAAAACACTGAGAATCATGACCCAGCCAAGCTGACACACAATCTTAACCATCACACTCTGCAAAAACAAAAAACCCCTTCCAGCCGTGTTTCCCCAGTCTTAACTTTCTGATGGCTTTCTATCACCCTTGTGATGAGCTAGCAACTTGACATTGCCCTTCCCACCTGACACCCATTTCCTTGTCCAGCCTTATCTACCACCACTTCCATCCTCCCATCTACACTCCAGTTATGCTGGAGTTCCATCAGGTCCTCCAAAGTGCTGTATTCTCTCTTTCTGTGAGACAACTTGGTTGGTGAAATTGTGCATTACATAATTAGTAAGTAAGCACAATTAAGCCCGTGCATACCTTGCTTACTGGGTAATCCATCACTGATAACAAAGCACATAGAGCACACAGTTACGGAGACTTCCTAGACATATCTAAACATAAAGTTTTCTGGATTTGTTGCCCAATAAAGTTTTCTTGGTTTACTGGGTTAAAGGGCTTAGGACCATAGTCTTGTGGGACAACTTAGTCAATTGGCATAAAGTAGTTCATAAAGGTAATATTCTACATCCTAGTTTCGTGAGTGATGTCTGGGATCTTAAAACCTTGGGAGCAGCTGTCTGAGGTACAATGATTGGTCTCTACTTGTCTGGAGCAAAAGAAAATGAAGGAAGCTGAAGACTCCAAGAAGAAATCAGTCCACAGGACTAAAAGCCCACATGAACCATGGCCTCTTCCAACCTGAGATCAGGACTAGATGGTGCCTGGCTACCACCACCAACCATTCTGACCAGGGACACAATAGAAGGTCCCAGAAAAAATGGGAGAAAAAATATAGAATAAAATTCAAATTCCTAAAAAGGCCAGACCTACTGGACCAATAAAGACTAGAGGAACCCCCAAGACTATTGCCCTAGGATAACCTCTAAAATTGGAACTGAAGCTATTTCTGGACACCCATGAATAATGTGCTCCCTTAAACAATCAACTATATGAGACCAAACTGTCAACATTAACCCAAAAGCAAAGGTGAGAAGGCAAGGAGAGGAAGGGAAGCTAGATCAATGGAAACAGAACAAACAAAATGAGAATCCTGATACATTGTGAAAATTGTAACCAATGTCACGGAACAATCTGTATACAAAATTGTTAAATGGGACCATAATTTGCTGTGTAAACTTTCACCTAAAATGCAATAAAATATTTTAAATAAATAAATAAAACCATTGTAAAATAAATTTTAAAAAAAGATTTCTTTCCTCTGCAGTTATCACAAGATAGATTAGTTGAAGTCTTTTGTACATAGTACATATTTTCCAGTGTTTGGTTCTCCATCCATGCACCAATGCCTTTCTGATTTTAGGTTTTGGAAGATGTTGATTTCCTCCTTTTTCAGGCTTCCTTGTACATTTTCCAGCTTCCTCCCTTATTATAGTGGATTATTTTCCCTCTTCGTAGCAGGTTCTGCAGTTGCTCACCAATATCTGTAGTCTCTCTTTATTCATGTGAACAGAGCTAGACCCCATTGTCCAACCTCATTCATAACCATGTGCCTGAGCTCTAGTCAGTGGATTTTAGCAAAGTGATTGCACCATTTCCATAGCTGACCCTTACTCCCTTTCCCCATCTATGAGCTATGAAAGAGAACTCCAAGGTCTTAGAGGACAGTAGAGCCACAAGATGGAAAGAGTCTGGGTCCTGATAGAAATGTGTGACACAGCCCTCCTGCTACCTCATATGGCACTATGACATGGAAAAGAAGTAAAATTTTACTGTGTTAAGTCACTGAAATTTTGAGGGATCCTATTGTGGTTTTGGCAAAGAATATTGAATTTACCATGGACTTCCAGAAGAATGAATAAATGAGTCTTAGAAGAAATACAACCAGAATGTTCCTTAGAAGCAAAGATGGTGAGATTTCTTCTTGCTTACTTTGAACACATCATCAGAAAAGACCAATTGCTAGAGAGGAACAACATGTTTGGTAAAGGGTCGGTGAAAACAAAGCAAGCCCTCAATGAGATGAATTGATACAATAGCCTCAATGATGGACTCAAAAATACCAACAATCATAAAGATGGCACAGGACCAGGCAACATTTTGTTCTGTTATACATAGTAAGGTCACCATGAGTCAGAACCAACTCAACAGCAACTGAAAACAACACTTGTTTTTTCATGGTCGCAATGGTAAGATCTCTTGTTATACTCTACCATCTGGCTTACCTCCCTTTTCTCTTTTTAACCTATTATTGCTTCCGTTTCTACATGTCTAGAAAATACTGACTCTTTGAATAATTTCTTCTATAAGGATTAGCACAAAGCTAATTCCTATGAGGCAGAGGTTAAAGATGTACCAAATGTCCAACATTTCCAAATTGCTGTACCACTCTATCATCTCTAACATCAACTACTCCTCTTCCCCTCAGTAGTCTCCTTCCTGTTTTTGGGTTCTGTAATTCACTGCAGTGTCTCACAGAACTCATGAACTGGATCAGGGGAATATCTCATGATGTTGTGGAGTCTGGCAAGTATCAAATCCATGGGTCAGGCGTACGCTTCTCCCAACCTACGTGGCTGCAGGGGCAGACAAATCCAAACCAGAAGGTCAGACCACCAGCTGCTGGCTCACAAGGTTGTGGAATGGAACAAATCAAGTCAGACAATAGGCCACCAGCCAAAGGGCTGAGGAAGCTGGCAAATCCCAGAATCAGCAGATCAGACATCAGGTCTCTGGCTCAAGTCCCAAGAACCAGAGGTCAGACAGTAACGAACCAAATGCAGGATCCAGATGCAGAGAGAGAAACTTGCCAGGGCACCCACATATATACCTTGGCCACACTCCAGGGAAGGACATAACTTGAGTAAGGGTGGGACTTGAGTTATACCCTCCCCTAAGGCTGTGACTCAGGATACACCCTACACCAATCTTCCTTCATTAACACGTAGAAGTTAGGATTTACAGCAATAAAATGGAGGACGACCATACAACATGGGAGTCATGACCTAACCAAGTTGACACATAAACTCAACCATCTGTGTTTCCATACATCTTATTTGCATAGTCCCACTCAATCATTGTGTGTGAGTCACAAAGACCATGGCTAGAAGGGCCATATTAAGTAATTCATTGCACTGCACTGACAAATTGTGTATAACAGATCCAAAAATCTCCAAGTTGCAAAAAGGCATGAGCCATGAGAGTAATTCTGCTTAGGGAAGGAAGAGTATACTTGATCGAATAAGCCATTAGAAAGAAAGTGTCTTAGGCTGGGTTGTCTAGAGAAGCAAAACCAGTAAGCGTATAAATATATATAGAGAGAAATTTATATCAAGGAAAGAGCTCACGCAATTGTAGAGGCTAGAATGTCCCAAGTCCGTGGATCAGGGTAGAGGCCTCTCCCAATTTATGCAGCTGCAGAAGCTGGTGAGCCCAAGATTGGCAGGTCGGAGAGCAGGGCTCCTGCTCACAGGCTGTGAAGGTTGACGAATTCCAAGATGGGAAGGCAAGACCGCAAGGTTTCTCCTGATTCACATAGCTGCAGGGGCTGGCAAACCCAAGATCGGCAGGTCAGAGAGCAGGGCTCTGCTCACAGGCTGTGAAGATTGACAAATCCCAAGTTTGGCAGATAAGCTGACAGCTCCAGTCCCAAGAACCAGAGGTGAGACGACAGGAGGCAGCCACAGGATCCAGAGTGAGCAAAAAGCCAAAATGTCTGCTTATATTCAGATGCAGGCCACACCCCAAGGAAACTCCCTTTCATCTGATTGGCTACTCACAGCATATTCAGTCATGGGAGTGATCACATATAAACACAGAGAACTATGGCCCAGCCAAGCTGACTCACAATCTTAACCATCACATAATGTGACCATCTACACAGCTCTATGGAAGTAGGAATGGGTACATCTAGGAACCATACACTAACAATTATGTCCCCTATATGTCTTTACTTTCAAGGGGATTCCAAATGTTATGTAATCAAATGCCTTTTAAGATAGACAATTCAATTGTGCGACTATTAAAAACTATCTTTATAAAGAATTTTAATGACTTGAGAAATTATTTATGCAATACTCATGTAGGATACAAAATTGGATGACTTCAACTATTCACAGTGTGTTCTCAACTATATAAAAAATGCACATCACTTGATAGGAAATAGACTAACATTTTTAAAAGGAAAGATGAATTAATAAATTGTTTAACTATATGCAATTTAGTATTATAACTTTATCAACAAACTAATGATATAAAATCACAAATCTTTAAAATGTCATTAAGACTTTGCAAACCATTTTTGGTTTACAAAACAGGGTCACTAAAACTTTCAGTCCCAATGCTTTGGTAAGCACATACACACCCAAAATCCAAACCCATTGCCCCATCAAGTTGATTCTGACTCATAGCAACCCTATAGGACAAAAGAGAACTGCTCCATAGGGTTTCCAAGGCTGTAGTATTTATTAAAGCAGACTGCCACATCTTTCTACCACAGAATGACTGGTGGTTTCCAACAGCCCACCTTTTGGTTAGCAGCCAAGCGCTTAGCGCTTAGCCACTGTGCCACCACCACACCACCTGTTCCTGTTGAGTCAATTTCTACTCATAGCAATTCTATCCTACAGAACTGCCCCATAGAGTTTCCAAGGAGCAGCTAAACTGTTAAACTGCTTCCTGGCCTGTGCTGTCACGCTGGTGGGACCCCCGGGGCTCTTTTGTTTGTGTGTTTGTTTGCTCTGATTTGTTCTGTTTTGATTTGTTTTTTTTACTTTTTCTTTTCTTGGCTTGGGAGCCCCTTCTAGCCGGGCAGTACCACATGGCTTGGAAGCTAGTCCCTTACTCTGCACAGACACACAGGGACATCCATGGGGGCATTTCTTTTTTCTTGGTTTTTTGTTTGTTTTTGGGTTTTGTTTTGTTTTTCATTTCTTTGTTTAGTCTTCTTCTCTCTCTTATTCCCCTTTTGTCTTTCTTCATTCCCAGTTTCTCGATTTATTCATTTTTTTCTATTACCCTTTTTCTTTTTTTTTCATTTTTGTTTTTCCCCATTTCTCAGTCTCTCATCTCTCCTCTCCAATAGCAAGCTCCCTTAGCACTCTTTTTTTGTTTGTGTGTATATCTTTGGCTCCTGTTCCTCTCTCCTCTCTCTCATCTTTCCCATACCCATCTTAGCTCCACACTTCACAATCTACCCCCTCCTTCCTGCCTAACTGCACCAAGTGCTGAACATCACACTCCCAAGCAACAGAGGCACGGCCTTCTGGAACCTGCCCTTCACTGATTCCTGGTCCACACTGTCAGCCCTGGCACGTGCCACAAAAAAAAACTATCCCAGCAACTCCCCTTCTGCTGGAACTGCCCTGCCATACCATACCTGAGTGACTGACCTTGTCCATTGGAGAAGGAGGTGCAAACAACAAAGAACGCACAGCCCCTCTGCTCAGACATAACCAAATAAAACAAAAAAGCAGGATGAACAAACAAATCTACAATCAATAAACAAGGAAAATAGACAATGAATGCCCCAGAGACAGCAGCCAATATCAAAACATTTACAAAAACAAGACAGGATGGTTCCAGTAGGTTTCCAAAATAAAACACCAGATGACCATCCAGTAGAAGAAAAGGCACTAGACCTAACTGATAGAGAATTCAAATCCCTAATATTCAGAATTATCCAAGAGTTGAAGAAAAAACAGGCAAAAATGAAGAAGAAATAGACAAATTCATGGAAAATATGGAAAAAAATGGAAGAATTCAAGAAAATAATACAGGAATAAAATGCTAAAATAAATTCACA
>NW_004444176.1:2603625-2623358 GCF_000243295.1 Trichechus manatus latirostris
GCTACCACCACTGACTACTCTGACTGGGATCACAACAGAGGGTTCTGGACAGAGCTGGAGAAGGATGTAGAACAAAATTCTAACACACACAAAAAAGACCAGATTTACTGGCCTGACAGACTGGAGAAACCCGGAGAATATGGCTCCTGGACACCCTTTAAGCTCAGTGATGAAGCCCCTCCCGAAGTTCACTGTTCAGCCACGGAATAGACAGCCTCATAAAACAAAACAGGACTAATGAGGCACAGCAGTCCAGAGACAAGGACTAGAAGGCAGGAGGGGACAGGAAAGCTGGTGATAGGGAACCCAAGGTTGAGAAGGGACAGTGTTGACATATCATGGGGTTGTTAACCATTGTCATAGGGCAATATGTGTACTGTTTAATGAGAAACTATTTGTTCTGCAAACCTTCATCTAAGGTACAAAAAGAAAAGAATTATGTGAGATCAAATTGACAGTAGCAACTCAAAAGGTTTGATGGGAAGCTTAGGGGACAGTGAGTTGAAGATAATGGTGATGGAATAATTGGGAAAAGGATAGTGAGAATAGCAGCACAGCTGGAAGAATGTAATCAATGTCACTGAATTGTACATGTAGAAACTTTCAAAATGCTGTAACTTTGGCTATGTATATTTTCACCAAAAAAGATTCTCAAGGTCGAGAAGGGAGAGTGTTGACATGTCGTGGGGTTCTTAACCAATGTCATAAAACAATATGTGTACTGACTGTTTAATGAGAAACTATTTATTCTGTAAACCTTCATCTAAAGTACAATAAAAAAATTTTTAAAAAAACAAACAAAATTAGTGCAGGTGGACTGCACGAAGACCATGCTCTTTGTAACAAAATTCTCAATGAAACACAAGACTTCAAATGATGATGAGACAGAGTCAATGAGGTCTTTTAACATGTGTAAACTGGATGAAAATAAACAAGTGAGATTTTGCCTTTTATTTCCTAAATTCCTGATAGAATGGTTCAGTTGCCAAAAGGGCCAGATTTGGAAATGTAGGATTTGAGACTAAATTATGATAGGGTACATAATTGTATGGGCAAGGGAAAGGAATTATATTAGCTATTATTTGCTGAGCATGGGACAGGGCCTTCACTGTATGAGACCCTTACATAAATTAACTCACTTAGGCCTCAAGAAGTCCTCCTGGAAGAGGGTTGGAAGTTATGGTAGTATTTGAAAAATATTTACTGAAACTAAGTTTTTACAAAAATATGACATGCTATACAAAGTAAAAAATCATCTACTTGTATTCCCTCACACTCTCCCTGCCCAGGTATAAGTATTATTAACACTGGTATGTATGCTTTTAAGGTCCCTAGGTGGCGCAAACAGCTTGTGCTTGACTGCTAACCTAAAGACTGGAGGTTCAAATCCGCCTAGTGGTACTACAGAAGAAAAGTCCTGATGCTTTGCATCAGTTAAGATTACAGCTAAGAAAACTATGGAGCAGTTCTACTCTGTAACACATGGGTTGCCATTAGTCGGAATAGACTCAACAGCCACTAACAACATATATGCTTTTAGTACTCTGTGTATATGAGTTGTTTTAGTTGGGATTTTTTTTTTATTACAACATATGCACATATTGTACTGCAATTTACTTTTCTCACTCAGCAATATCTAATATACATCTTTAATGTTGGCCCATACAGATCTCTCATTTATCTGACAGCTGCCTAGAATTACATAATAGGAAGGTACACAGTTATGCATTCCCATATTAACTTCCTTTTGGGTTATCTTCAGTTCTTTCTAATAACAAAAATTCTGCAATAAATGTCTTCATGATTAGATATTTTCACAGTTTTATAGATATTTCTCAAGGATCAATTCCGAGAATTGAAATTATTGGGTCAAAGAACATGCATATTCAATGAAAGGCATTGCCAAATTCAATGGTGAGACTCTGATGAATTTAATATGTGATAGCCTGACATATGAAACAACCGAAATTTCTATTAATAGGGAATTAAATAAATGCTTTAAAATATAAGGAAACAATGGAACACTCTACAGCCATTAAAAAGAATGAGAAAGCTCTATATAAACTGATGAGGAAATAATTCCAAAATATATTTCCTAGAGATATGTAGTGATGGACTTTGGGGCACATGATCTGTAAAATCGACATGGCCCTTATCTTCCTATAAAACACATTTTATTGGAATAGTTATTGAAAAAAATCTTCTATATTCACAAACACAGTAGACATTTTGTGATGTAGAATTCAAAATTCAATGTTTCATGTACAAGTCTTCAAAGAGAACTCAGTCATGTGGAGGGTTGTTCTGGTCTATATTCTCATTCCTTCAGAAGCATGTACTCATTTTCTTCTTTCTTGGGGTTTGATTGGGTTTTTTTTTTTTTTTTCCTCTTTTTTTTTTGTGTTTTTGCTTTTACTTTTTAAAATAAGCTTCTGATGGGATGAGACCAGTGGAGTGTCTTAGATGGCTGCTTGCAAACTTTTAAGACCCCAGACGCTACTCACCAAAGTAGAATATAGAATATTTTCTTTATAAACTATGTGACGCCAATTGAGCTAGATGTTCCCTGAGACCATGGTCCCCACAGCCCTCAGCCCAGTAATTCCGTGCCTCAGGGAGTTTTGATGTGTCCATGGAGCTTCCATGACCTTGCCTTGCTTAAGCTGTGCTGGCTCCCCCAGTATTGTGTACTGTCTTACCCTTTAGCAAAGTTACCACTTATCTGTTGTCTATTTTTCCATCCCCACTCCTCCCTTCCCTCATAACCATCAAAGACTGTTTCTTTTTGTGTGTCAACCTTTTCATGAGTTTTATAGTAGTGGTCTCATACAATATTTGTCCTTTTGTGATTGACTTTTTTCACTCAGCATAATGCCCTCCAGATTCAGCCACGTTGTGAGATGTTTCGCAGGTTCATTATTGTTCTTCATCATTGTATAGTACTCCATTGTGTATATGTTCATTTTTGAGATGTACTATATCATGCTGACTTTCTGCTATGGAATGTATCATAAAGCACATAGGGTTTTTCCCCCTTCTCAATTATTTAGGTACATTTTGAGACAGACATAGAAATAGAAAATTTTTTATGCTAGGCTAAGTGGAATCCTCGAACGTCTTTGGATAGCGCAAACAATTTGCCCTGGGCTGCTCACCTAAAGGTTGGTTGTTTGAACCCACTCAGCAGTACCACAGAGGAAAAAAACCTGGTGATCTGCTTCCATAAAGATTACAGGTAAGAAAACCTTATGGAGCAGTTCTACTCTATGAGCTGGAATCAACTTGGCGGCAACCAACAAGTGGGATCCTCAAGGGAAGGCATAGTGTCATATTAGTTTTCTGCATCCCTAATGTTTGGTAAATAATGACTGAATAACTGAAAATTTTTCTTGACAGGAAAATAAACTTTTGGAGCATCTTCTTGGATAGCTCACATGCAGAGCTTGTGAATGAACAGTGGAGTTTTCGGAAAAGTGAGAAGAGCTTGAAATGTATCCAATACTGCCTCCAGAATTTTCCAGGATTTGGTGTGCTAGGTCCAGGGGGCACTCCCACCTCCTGGATTGTTATGGAACAGTCTAGTGAGTTAAGAATGGGCTACACTGTCCCCAAATGCCAGGGTCAAGGCAACATGTGGCAAATTGGTTCCATTTTGAAAAGTTTCTTACTCAGAAAAATATCCCATTTTATTTATGTGTAACACATGATAATGAGAAAACCCAAGACACACTAAAAACTTTTGGGTTTAAAGTTGGCCCTTATCGCTGGCCTCAGTGGATATGCACACCCCAGAAATATTGTTGATTAGCACTGGTGTCCATTTCAAATCTTCCTTAGCAGGGTAAAGGAATCAGTACAAACATTACCTAAGACCACTCCTTAAATAAACTTTTATTCTCACCACCCTCCATATCCTTACAACAAATTAGAAGCTTGACACTTTAGAGTCATACTTTTTCTTCATGGTGATAGACATCTCAGAATTAAAATCACTCAATGTCAATCATTGTTGCCAAGATAACCTTTTAAAAGCAATACATTCTTTCTTGAAGAAGACTTCTTCCATGAAAGAATCCTGCTTCTTCATGCTTCTGTGTTTGAAAATAAAAAGTCTGCTCTGAAAAGTCTCCTCCAGTATACGCCCCTTCCTCCCACAAGGTTTTCCAAAGCATCTTTCAAAAGCCCTCAACATCATTGCTTTTGATCCTGGGTGCCCTCTAAGGTGCTTTGAGACACTCTATTGAATTAAATTATATGACTATCAGTGGACGTTTGGTATTCTAACTAGCTTTTCACCATGGGGCTTGCTGGGTTGAGTTGTGTGACTTGACTTCAAAATTTCAATATTATTTTTATATCTATGCTGTATTAGTTTCCTATTACCACTATAACAAATTACCACAAACCTAGTGGCTTAAAGCAACACAAATTTATTCTCTGACAATTTTGACAGTTAGTAGTCCAAAATGGATCTTACAGGACATCCAAATGCCCTGAGGGACTGAGTTACTGGGCTGAGGGCTGGGGACCATGGTCTAGGGGGACATCTAGCTCAATTGGCATAACATAGTTTATAAAGAAAATGTTCTGCATCCAACTGTGGTGAGTAGTATCTGAGGTCTTAAAAGCGTGCAAGCGGCCATTTAAGATACATCTACTCTTCCCATCCCAGCTGGAGCAAAGGAGAATGAAGAAAACCAAGGACACAAGAGAAAGATTAGTCCAAAGGACTAACGAACCACAATTACCACAACCTCCTCAAGACTGAGCCCAGAACAACTAGATGGTGCTCTGGCAAGGATCACAATAGATGGTCCTGGACAGAACTGGAGAAAAATGTAGAACAAAATTCAGATTCACAAAAGAACAAAGACCAGGCTTGCTAGTCTGACAGAGACTGGAGAAACCCCGAGAGCATGGTCCCCGGACACCCTTTTAACTCAGTACTGAAGTCACTCTTAAGGTTCGCCCTTCAGCCAAAGATTAGACAGGTCTAAAGGGCCAACAATAACACATTTCAGGAATGTGTTTCATAGTTCAATCATGTATACAAGACTAATGGGTACACCAGCCCAAAAGCAAAGACAAGAAGGCAGAAAGTTTCAGGTAAACTGGAAGAATGGAAACAGGGAACCCGAGGTGGAGAAGGGGAGAGTGTTGACACATTGAGGGGTTGGCAACCAATGTCACAAAACAATTTGTGTAGTAACTGTTTAATGAGAAACTAATCTGCTCTGTAAACTTTCACGAAAGCACAATTTTAAAAAATGGGTCTTACAGGGCATGGTGGGTAGAATTGTGTTCCCCTAAAAGATACATTCAGGTCCTAACCCCCAGAACCTGTGAACATGACACTATTTGGAGATAATAATCAAGATAAGATGAAGTCATACAGGATTAGGGTGGACCCTGATCCAGTGACTGGTGTCCTTGTAAGAAGAGGGAAATATGGACGCAGACACAGAAGACACAGGGAAGAAGGCCTTGCGTCTATGGAAGCAGAGATTAGAGTGAGGCATCTACAAGCCAAGGAATGCCAAGGAACCACCAGAAACTAAGAGAGAGACATGACACAGATTCTCCCTCAGACCCTTCAGAAGGAACTGACTCTGCCAACAGCTTGATTTCAGACTTCGAGCTTCCAGAATCGTGACAGAATAAATCTCTGTTGTTTTAAGCCACCCAGTTTGTGCTAATTTGTTATGGCAGTCCTAGAAAACTAATGTCCAGGGCTAAAATCAAGATGTCAGCAGGGCTGGTTCCATCTGGAGGCTTTAAGATAGAATGCATCTGCTTGCCTTTTCCAGCTTGTAGAGATGGTCTTCATTCCTTGACTGTGGGCTCATACCACGTCACATTTTCTCCCTCTGCTTCCATAGTCATCACATCGTCTTCTTCTCTTCCATAGTCAAACCTTTCTTTGCCTACTTCTTATAAGGACACTGTGATTAATTTAGGGTCCACCTGGATAATTCAGGATGAGCCCCCCATCTCAAAATCCTTAACTTAATCATATCTGCAAAGTCCCTTTTGCCATGTAAAGTAACATTCACAGGTTCTAAGGATTAGGACCTGGATATCTTCGGGGGCCATTATTCAGCCTACTACATATGCGTATTAAGGTTGTATTTCTTCAAGAGCAAAGTTACCTCATAGTTCCAGAATTTATATGTTCTCAGTTTAAGGCTAACTAGCATTTCTATAACCAACGTTCAAATGCTTGGGAGAAAGAATGTACTCTTGCCTGAGTTCTTTGTCTACCTAAAATCCTATCAACTATCACTCAGGGGGTCAAGGTGATGTATACAAATTGGTAATCAGAGCCTATTCTTGTAAGAATGTAGATCCTCAACTGAGAAGACATCATAGATAATGTTTACTTAAATTTAAGCAAAGAAAAATCAACATCTTCCTCTTCAAAATAACCTGGGTCTTGAAAATAGGCGTCCACCTAGGCTGGTGGTGTTCTTAGGTGCCATTGAGTTGGCTCTGACTCATTGTAATCCTATGTATAATAGAAAAAAAAAACATTGCACGGTTCTGCTGCATCCTCACAATAGTAGGTATGTTTGAGCCCATTGTGGTAGCCACTATGTCAATCCATCTCTTTGAGGGTCTTCTATTTTTCACTGACCATCTATTTACCAAGCACGAAGTCCTTCTCCAGGGATTGGTCCCCCCTGATAACATGTCCAAAGAACATAAGACAAAGTCTTGCCATCCTCGCTTCTAAGGGGTATTCTGGCAGTACTTCTTTAGAGACAGATTTGTTTGTTCTTCTGGCAGTCCATGGTATATTCAGTATTCTTTGCCTATACCACAATTCGAATGTGTCAATTCTTCTTTGGTCTTCCTTTTTCATTACCCAGCTTTTGCATGCATATGAGGAGATTGAAAAGACCACAGTGTGGGTTGGGCACACCTTAGTCCTCAAAGTGACATCTTTGCTTTTCAACACTTTAAAGAGATCTTTTGAAGCAGATTTGCCCAATGCAATATGTCATTTGATCTCTTGACTGCTGCTTCCATGAGCCTTGATTGTGGATTCAAGTAAAATGAAATCCATGACAACTTCAATCTTTTCTCTGTTCATCATGTTGTTGCTTATTGGTACAGTTGTGAGGAATTTTGTTTTCTTTATGTTGAAGTATAATCCATACTGTGATAGTTAAGATTGTGTGTCATCTTGGCTGGGCCATGATTCTCAGTGCTATGTGATAGCCCTGTGATGGGATCTGCTGTGAGTAGCCAATCAGTTGAAACAAAGTTTCCTTGGGCATGTGGCATGCATCCGAATATAAGTGGACATTCTGGCTTTCACCTGTTCTGGATCCTGCAGCTTCCTCCTGTTTGTCTGACCTCTGGTTCTTGGGACTTGAGCTAGCAGTTTATCTGCCAATCTTGGGATTCATCAATCTTTACAGGCTGTGAGCAAGAGCACTGCTCTCCGACCTGCCGTTCTTGGGTAGTGCTAGCCTCTGTGGCTATGTGAATCAGGAGAATCCTCTATCCTGATCCATGGACTTGGGATGTTCCGGCCTCTACAATTGCATGAGCCGTTTCCTTGATGTAAATCTCTCTGTATATGTATTTATAAGCTTTACTGGTTTTGCTTCTCTAGAGAATCCATCCTAAGACAAAAACTGAAGCCTGTAGTCTTTGATCTTCATCAGTAAGTGCTTCAAGCCCTCTTCATTTTCAGCCAGCAAGTTTTTGTCATCTGCATAGCAGAGGTTGTTAATGAGTCTTCCTTCAATCCTGATGCCCTATTCTTCTTCATATAGTCCAGCTTCTGAGATTATTTGCTCAGCATACAGATTGAATAAGTATGGTGAAAGGGTACAACCCTGGCACACACCATTTCCAATTTTAAACTATGCAGTATCCCCTTGTTCTGTTTGAATGACTGCCTCTTGGTCAAAGTACAGGTTTCACGTGAGCATGATTAAGTGTTCTGGAATTCCTATTCTTCTCAATGTTATTCATAATTTGTTATGACTCACACAGTCAAATGCCTTTGCATAGTCGATAAAACACAGGCCAACATCTTTCTGGTATTCTCTACTTTCAGTCAAGATACATCTGACTGGTAAAGGATGAGACAGTCAACCTCTAACTACAGACCACTGAACTCTTACTCCATGATCATTCTCTGATCAGAGAGGGCCCCGACCACCCTGCGTATACATTGAGACAGCAACTTGGGCACTTGGTTCTTTTCCAGACACCACTGTTCTTGCTCTAATTATATTCCAGGACTTGGACCTTGAGATCAACCCCGATGGCATTCATGACACACTTTGTCCACACAATAATAGTAGCTTACATCTAGATAGCACTTAATAAGTTCCAGGAAGCCTTCTGAGTGCTTCATACATCTTAACTCATTGTCTTAAGCTGGGCTGTCTATAGAAGCAAAACTAGTGAAGCATCTATATATAGAGAGAGTGGGGAATTTAAGTCAAGGAAATGACTCAAGTGGTTGTAGAGGCTGGAAAGTCCCAAGACCATGGGTCAGGCTAGAGGCTTCTCCCAACTCATATAGTCACAGGAGCTGGAGAGCCCAATATCAGCAGGTCAGACAACAGTCCTCTGGCTCACAGGTTGTGGAGGTCAATAAATTCCAATGTTGGCAGATAAGCTGGCAGACCACTGGCTCACAAACTGTGGAGGCTGATGAATTCCAAGATCAGCAGGTAAGTTGCTAGCTTAAGTCCCAAGAATCAGAGGTCAGATGAACTGGAGCCAGCTGCAGGATCCAGAGCAGAGCAAAAGCCAGGGAGCCTTGCCAGAAAGTCCGCCTATATTGGATATAGGCAACATCCCCCAAAAAACTCCCTTTCAACTGATTGGCTACTCAAGGCAGACCCCATCATGGAAGTGATCACATTATGTCACCTCTCACCATGGAAGTGACTACATCATTACATGACTGCCAAACTATATCATAAATGCCAAATCACTGAGAATCATGGCCCATCCAAGTTGACACACAACCTTAACCATCACAGTCCACCCCTTGTCAATTTGGTAACTGTACACATCTCCTTAAACCACACATAATCTCTGAATAAAGACCATTATAAAGTCATACTTGCACCTAACATGAAACAACTAACACATGTGCAACCAAAAACACAGTAGCCCTGTTTACATGTTATATTTTATAAGTGAAGAAAAAAAAAATTTTGATGCACACATACAAAGCAGAAATCAGCATAACAATTATAGTCCTCATTTCTGCAACTGGTCAAGTGGTTGTAACTGGTATTTAGAATTATCTTCTTCCACCACCCATTCCGTATTCCCTTTGCCCTCAGCAAGCACCTCAGCTGGTTGTGGTTCGTTGCCTGGTGGGGTGACCCAAACCTTCATTCCTGAAGGGTCTGGACCATTAGTAGTCACACTGGAATTGAGTTGCTGTGGTTTTTTCATTGACTTTAATCACAGGGCATGGTAGTACTAAGAGACGCCCTAAGGGATCTCCTGCATTCCAGATATACTCTTCTTCACCTCCATTATGTAATATCAATCTGATTTCTTCATGGTAATCAGGATCAATCACACCAGCCAATATGGTAACTCCTCTCTTTGCCTGTTGATCCAGGGGCATAAGGAGCTCAAAGTGACCAGGTGGCATTCTTAACTTCCAGTTCAATGGGATCAGTGCTCTGTCTCCAGATGGGAGCATTCCTGCCTTTGGAACTAAGACCTCAAGACCTGCAGAGCATAGGGTCGCGAGGATGGGAAGCAAAAATTTTGCAAGTGGGTCACTAGGGGAAATAGCGAGTGGTGCCACTCCCCTTTCCACCCCTTGATTCACGGATCCATAATCCTGGCTATGGGAGAAACAGCACCATATATTGGATGCTGGTTTAGAGCATATACAGCCTCCCAGAGAACATTGCCCCAACCCTGCAAGGTATCACCACATAGCTGGCATCATAATTGTGTCTTTAGAAGGCCATTCCATCATTCTATCAAGCCAGCTGCTTCAGGATGTTGGGGAACAAGGTAAGACCAGTGAATTCCATGAGCATTGGCCCATTGCCACACTTCATTTTCCATGAAGTGAGTCCCTTGATCCAAAGCTATGCTGTCTGGGATACCATGACAGTGGAAAAAGGCATTCTGTAAGTCCACGAATGGTAGTTTTGTCAGGATCATTGCGTGCAGGGAAGGTAAAACTGTATCCAGAGTAAGTGTCTATTCCAGTAAGAACAAACGCTGCCCTTTCCGTGATGGAAGTGGATCAAGGTAATTAATCTACCACTAGGCTGCTGGTTGATCACCTAGAGGAACTGTATCATACTGGGGGCTCAGTGTTGGTCTCTACTGCTGGCAGATTGGGCACTCAGCGGTGACTGTAGTCAAGTCAGCCTTGGTGAGTGGAAGCCCATACTGCTGAGCCCAGGCATAACCTCCATCCCTGCCATCATGGGCACTTTGTTCATGAGTCCATTGGGCAATGATGGGAGTAGTTGAGGAAAGAAGATGACTGTTTTTCACAGAACACATCATCTTATCCACTTGATTGTTAAAATCCTCCTTTGCGGAGGTCACCCTTTGATGAGCATTCACTTGAAATACTTCTTTGGCCCATTCAGAGAGGTCTATCCACATACTTCTTCCCCATACCTCCTCATCCCCAATTTTCCAATCATGTTTCTTCCAAGTCCCTGACCATCCAGCCAAACCATTGGCCACAGCCCATAAATCAGTATACAGTCACACATCTGGTCATTTCTCCTTCCAAGGAAAGTGAACAACCAGGTGCACTGCTCTAAGTTCTGCCCATTGAGAGGATTTCCCTTCACTACTGTCCTTTAGGGATGTCCCAGAAAGGGGCTGCAGTGCTGCCGCTGTCCACTTTGGTGTGGTGCCTGCATATCGTGCAGAACCATCTGTAAACCAGGCACGAGTTTTCTCTTCTTCAGTCAATTGATTATAAGGAACTCCCCATGAGGCCACAGGTGCAGACTGGGAGATGGAAGGTAATGTGATAGGAGTGGAGACCATGGGCATTTGGACCACTTCCTGATGCAACTTACTTGTGCCTTCAGGTCACAAGTATATCTTGTATATGGCACTTCCATTTAATGATGGAGTGCTGCTGTGCACATTCAATTTTATGACTCCGTGGGTCAGACAAGACCCAGTTTATGATGAGCAGCTCAGGTTGCATTGGTACTTGGTGGCCCATGGTTCAGTCTCTATTAAGGCCTGGTAACAAGCCAAAGGCTGTTTCTCAAAAAGACAGTAGTTACCTGCAGAGGATGATAGGGCTTTGCTCCAAAATGCTAAGAGTCTGCGCTGATTCACCAGTAGAGGCTTGCCAAAGACTCTAAACAGCATCTATATCTGCCACTAACACTTCAAGCACCATTGGATCAGTTGGATCATATGGCCCAAGTGGCAGAGCAGCTTGCATGGCAGCCTGAACCTGTTGCAGAGCCTTCTCTTGTTCTGGGCACCACTCAAAACTAGCAGCTTTTCAAGTCACTTGATAAATAGCCCAGAGAAGCACACTCAAATGAGGGATATGTTGCCTCCACAGTCCAAAGAGGTTCACTAGGCTTTGTGCCTCCTTTTTAGCTGTAGGAGGTGCCAGATGCAATAACTTATCCTCCACTTTAGAAGCACTATCTCCACATACCCAACACACTGGACCCCTAGAAATTTCACTGAGGTAGAAGGCACCTGAATTTTTTTTTTTTTTAATATTTTATTGTACTTCAGGTGAAGGCTTACAGAACAAATAGTTTCTCATGAAACAGTAGTACACATGTTGTTTTATGACATTGGTTAACAACCCCACAACATATTAACCCTCTAAATTCTCAACCTTTTTTTTTTTTTTTTTGGTGAAAATACACATAGCCAAAGATACACAGTTTCAAAAATTTCTACATACACAGTTCAGTGACATTGACTACACGCTTCCAATTGTGCTGTTATTCTCACTTAAGATGAAGGCTTACAGAACAAAATAGTTCTCATTTAACAGTTACTACAAGTGTTGCCCTATGACAATGGTTAACAATCTCACAACACATCAACAATATCCTTACTCAACCTTGTGTTCCCTATCACCAGCTTCCTTGTCCCCTTCTGCCTTCTGGTCCTTGTCACTGGACTCCTGTACCTCGTTAGTCTCATTTGGTTTTACGGGGATGTCCACTCCCAGGCTGAACAGTGAACGTCGAAGGTAACTTCACCACTGAGCTAAAACGGTGTCTGGGGGCCACACTCTCGAGGTTTCTCCAGTCTCCTTTAGGCCAGTAAATCTAGCACCTGAATTTTTGTGGCATTAATTTCCCACCCTCTAGCACACAAATGTTTTACCAGTAAGTCCAGAGCCATTGACACTTCTTCCTTACTAGGTCCAATCAACATAGTGTCATCAGTGTAATGGACCAGTGTGACGTCTTGTGGAAGGGAAGGTGATCAAGCTCCCTGAAGACTAAATTATGACAGGGCTGGAGAGTTGATATACCCCTGAGGTAGGACACTGAAGGTGTCTACTAAAAGGCACCTCGGAAGAAAGGCTTGGCAATCTACTTCCGAAAAATCAGCCATTGAAAACCCTATGGAGTACAGTTCTACTCTGACACCAACAGCAGCTGGTGGCTAAAGGAAATCAACAGGGTACTGAGAAAGAGTGAGTCACTAGAAGGAGGGCGGCACTTTAGCCAGGTTGGTGGAGGCAGGTGATATTAGAGTTTTGAACCAAAAATTAAAAATGAGCCCTATTGTGACTTTGGACTTTAAGTCTGATTTAGAAGAAGTAGCAATAAGAGTTGCTGTCTTAGGCTGGTTTCTCTAGAGAAGCAAAACCAGTGAAGTGTGCATGTGTATGTGTGTGTGCGTGTGCGTGTGTGTGTGTGTTTGTATAAACTCAATGCCATCGAGTCATTTCTGACTCATAGCGACCCTATAGGACAGAGTCGAACTGCCCCATAGGGTTTCCAAAAAGCAGCTGGTGGATTCAAACTGCTTACGTTTTGGTTAACAGCCTGAGATTTTAACCACTGCACCACCAGGGCCCTTTTATATATATGTATATATATGTATACATATACACGTAATATGTATATAGAGAGATTTATTTCAAGGAAATGGCTCAGGTGATTATAGAGGTGGCAAGTTCTAAGTCTGTGGGTCAGGTGTCAGGCTGGAGGCTTCTCCTTTCTCACGTAGCTGCATCAGCTGATGAACCCAAGCTCCACAGATAATATGGCAGTCTGCTGGCCCAAGTCCCAAGGACTGGAGGTTAGATGCTGACGAGCCAAATGCAGAATCCAGAGCAGAACAAAAACCAGGGAGCTTTGCCAGAAAGTTCACATATATTGGATGCAGTCCACATCCCCCAAGGAAATTTCCCTTCAACTGACTGGTTAGTCACAGTGGATTCCATCATGAAAGTGATCACATTATATCAGCTCTCACCATGGAGGTGATTACACCATTATACTACTGCCAAACTACATCATAACTGCCAAGCCACTGAGAATCATGGCCCAGCCAAGATGACACACAACCTTAACAATCACATTCGTTTAGTCCTCACAAAAACCCTGAGAGACAGACACAGTTATTGCAGAAGTGAAAACCACTAGAGAGTCTTTATGTCCCTTGTCTGAGGCCACACAACCAGTAAGTGGCTGATCCAGAACTTGAACTCAGTATGGCTCCCAAGATAGAGCTCTCAACCTCTGAGCTATAACTTGTGATAGAGGGTTAAGGCTTAATAAATGTTAACAAATGAGCCGAAATACAAATTCCTGACCATTGTCTCAGTTTTCTAATCTGTGCTTTGAAAGAATGACAGTATTGTTTCATACAATTGTGTCAAGATTAAAAGAAACAACCTAAATAAAGCATTTATCACTGTAGAGAGCTTGGAATATTAAAAATGCTTATTAAACATTCTTCCATTTTGGGTCTGGAATAGCATGCTATATATTACAACATTATAAGGCTTGGGACAGCAGCATGTGCCTGTTGGCTGTGATTCATCATGTGGTTCTGTGCCAGAAGGCTGTGTTCTTTGGCCCCATTCCTGAGAAAAACCTCCAGGGAGTCAACAGCTTTTATCATATGGCTTTAACCAATAAATTCTGACTGAGCCCAGAGATAAAATTAACTCTAGAGACTATTGAACAATTTTCAGCTATTTACTCCAATGCCTCAGACACCCTGCTAGATGATGGCTCACTGAATGACTGCACTTAGGGGAGTTTCAATACCAAATGTTGAACCCAGAGATATTGAGTCTTTATATGTATTTCCACTTCCATGGGACACTTCTGGTGTTCATAATCCCATGTAAATTTAAAACAAGAAGTTGACCCAAACCTTGTTCCTCTAGGCAAATACCTATAAAGACTCGTGAATCATGGAAAGTGCTTTGATTAGCCTTTGGCCTTTGGACCCTAGCTAATAATTATTAACAGAAGATGACTGGTCTCCAAAACAGCAAAATGTTGCTAAAAATCAACCAAAGTTGTTAGTTAAGACTATTTAGTTTCAAGTAATGAAGGTCAGAAGGTCCCTGGGTGGTACATTCAATATTCTTTGACAACGCCAGAATTCAAATGCATCAATTCTTCTTCCATCTTCCTTTTTCATTGTCCAGCTTTTGAAGGCATATGAGGTGACTGAAAATACCATGGCTTGGGTCAGGTGCACCTTAGTCATCTAAGAGATATCTTTGCTTTTTAACACTTCAAAAAGGTCTTTTGTAGCAAATTTTTTCAATGCAGTACCAAAAACTAAGAAAATTTATCTTTTATTTATCCTACTTTACTTGGATCAGAGTAAAACCACCGAATGCAATAACTACAAAACATTTGATGAAATTCCTGAATCAACTAAAAAGTAAACTGAGTACTTCATATGCAGGAATAAGCGAGTTCAGCTGGACTTACTTCACTTTTAGTATTCAGATGGGCGTGCACTAATAGAACATTTGGTAATCAACCTTTCTCCTTATTTGTGTTATCCCTTGAGCATGTCTCTATTCTTCCAGGGTCAAATTGGTCCATCCCTCTTGGACTGAAAGAAGAGAAAGGACTTGCTCACCTTTAGTTGCTCCCAACATTTTTAGCTTCTCTTCTTTTATCTTTTAGAAATTTTCTGTGTTCATATACTGCTATTGTTTCTGGCTTTGAGAAACTGGCCTGGTCCCTGAACTGTCAGAATGAATTCAGCTTCTATCTTTCGGTGAAGAAAGAGCTTTGCAACAAATATTGCTACAATCAAAACATATATATACTATATATACCCCATGAGAGCCAAAGAACAAACTTGAGTATATCCCACCTGAATTTAGAGACAATCTCAAGAATAGATTTGATGCCTTGAGCACTAATGACCGAAGACCAGGACAGTTGTGAAATGACATCAAGGACATCATACATGAGGAAAGCAAAAGGTCTTTAAAAAGACAGGAAAGAAAGAAAAGACCAAAATGGTTGTCAGAAGAGACTCTGAAACTTGTTCTTGAATATCGAGTAGCTAAAGCGACATGAGAAATGATGAAGTAAAAGAACAGAATAGAAGATTTCAAAGGGCAGCTTGAGAAGACAAAGTAAAGCATTATAATGACTTGTGCAAAGACCTGGAATTAGAAAACCAAAAGGGAGGATCACACTAAGCATTTCTCAAGCTGAAAAAACTGAAGAAAAAAATTCAAGCCCTGAGTTGCAATACTGAAGGATTCTAGGGGGAAAATATTAAACGACAAAGGAAGCATTAAAAGAAGATGGAAAGGAGGCAGGGCCAAGATAGCAGAGTAGTCAGACACTTCTTGTGGTCCCTCTTACAACAAAGACTCCAAAAAACAAATGAATCAGTTATATAAGACAATCCAGGGTCCTTGAACATCAAAGGCAAAGTTGAGGAATCAGACTGAGTGGCAGGCAGAGGGAGAGATGGTTCAGAAGCAGCGAGGAGTTGCCAGACCTGACCTGGTGGGGGCCATCGTCCTTCAGGCCGGATTGGCTCACATGCATGGTGAGGCAAGCAGTGGCAATCAGGAGGCGTCTTCTGCATCGGGAGAGGCCCAGCAGCAGAGAGTCTATGTGGCCATCCAGAACCAGTGAAAGGCAGTGCTCAGTCAACAAAACATAAGTACATGCATCTGACCCACTCGCAGATCAAAAAACACCCCCTTTGGGAAAAACTTCTCTCCCATTTACCTGGCCCCTCCCTGCTCTGCACTGGGTCCAGAGCTGGCTTCAGCAATTGCTGAGTCCCCTGGGCTGGAAGTAGGACCCATCACGTGCCCTAAGCCATTCTTCCAGCCTTGGAGAGGGAACAAATTAACAATCATGAAAAAATAATCTGCCGGCTCCCCTAAGCCAGGAACTCACGGGAGGCACAGGTCCTTTGCCTAGGCACCGGCATAAGGGATCCATGGACTTCGAATGCCTATCACTCCTGTATAGATCTGTGTGGGATCATTTCAACAGCACAGGCCCTCATTACCAGAGTACAACAGGGTGTATATCTGAAGTGTAACTTCAACTGTTTCAGCTATATGGTGAAGTGGCAGGTTCATGACATTTGACACTGCTCTGCCCATTAAGCAGGGTCCTCACCTAACCACATCAGGGGCCTGAGGACTGGTGGCTCCACCCACACCACCTAGCCACCTGTGACAGGGGTCCAAGAATAAGTGGTTCCCCCTGGTCCTTACAGCCAACAGCACTGGGTGCTTACAGTCCAGTTGCAAAACCTACCCACCAAAGCACTCTAGGGAACAGAGACATGCTTTCCTCCCAGACACTCAGGGGCCGCCATCAGCCCCCTACCTTGCTCAATGTGTTACCTCCTACTCCAGCCAGATACCTGTGCCTACACCAATCACCCATGCCAGTCTAGGACTGGAGGTGAGAGCCTACACCACACACTTGGTGACTGACTACCTGGACACCTGAGCTGAATTCATACAAGAAAAGTAAACAGACTTCTGGGCTCACATACCTAGTAACAGATCTAACCACCTGGTGACAGGACATTAAAGCTTCAAAGGCACCAATAATCAAACTAGCTCACACGAGCAGCCTATTTGGGCATATCAAAAGACAACAAATAAGAAGCTAGGACACAGTAAGAAAACATAAAATAAATAAATATAATAACTTATTGATGGCTCAGAGAAAACAATCAATATCAAATCACCTAAAGAGGCAGACCATTATGGCTTCAGCAAGCTCCTGAAATAAAGAATCAAGAAATTTTCTGGTGGAAGAGAATTTCTTGGAATTACCGGAGGTAGAATACAAAAGATTAATATACAGAACTCTTCAAGATATCAGGAAGGAGATCAGAAAAAAAGGAACACACAGGCTAAGCAATAGAGGATCTTAAGAAGGTTGTTCAACAGCATAATGACAAATTTAATAGGTTTCAAGAATCCACAGAGTGACAGCAATCAGAAATCCAGAAGATTAACAATAAAACTTCAGAATTAGACAACTCAATAGAAAGTCATAGGAGCAGAATTGAGGCAATGGAAGTCAGAATTAGTGAGATTGAAGATAAAGCACTTGACACCAATTTATCTGAGGAAAAATTAAATAAAAGAATTTAAAAAAAGGAAGAAACCCTAAGAATTATGTGGGACTCTATCAAGCGGAATAACCTACGAGTGATTGGAGTACCAGAACAGGGGGGGATAACAGAAAATATAGAGAGAATTGTTGAAGATTTGTTGGCAGAAAACTTCCCTGATATCATGAAAGTTGACAAGATATCTATCCAAGATGCTCATTGAACCCCACATAAGGTAGGCACCAAAAGAAAGTCACCAAGACATACTATAATCAAACTTGCCAACATTAAAGACAGAGAATTTTAAGAGCAGCCAGGAATAAACGAAAAGTCATCTACAAAGCAGAGTCAACAAGACTAAGCTCAGACTACTCAGCAGAAACCATGCAGGCAAGAAGGTGATGGGATGAGATATATAAAGCCTTGTAGGAAAAAAATTGCCAGCCAAGAATTATATATCCAGCAAAACTGTCTCTCAAATATGATGGCGAAATTAGGGCATAACCAGATAAACAGAAGTTTAGGGAATTTGCAAAAACCAAACCAAAATTACAAGAAATACTAAAGGGAGTCCTCCGGTTAGAAAATCAATAACATCAGATAACAACCCAAAACTAGAACACAGGACAGAGCAACCAGCTATCAACCCAGATAGGAAAGTCACAAAAATAAATCAAAGCTAAAACACTGAAAAAACAAAGATGTCAATATGTAAAACAACATTAAAACAAAAAAGAGGGACTAAAAAATGTAGTCATAGATTTTTCATATGGAGAGGAAGTCAAGGCAATATAAAGAAATAAAAAACTTGTTTAAACTTAGAAAAACAGGAATAAATATTAAGGGAACCACAAAGGAAACTAACAATCCTACAAGTCAAAATAAAAAACAAGAAAAATATAAAGACTCAGCAAATACAAAATCAACAACAATGAAAAAGATGAAAAGAAAATATATAAAGAAAAATGACTCAGCACAGAAAATTAACTGGAATAAAGAAACTGTCAATGACACACACAAAAAGACAACAAAATGGCAGCACTAAACTCATACCTATCAATAATTATGCTGAATGTAAACAGACTAAATGCACCAATAAAGAGACAGAGAGTGGCAGAATGGATAAAAAAACACGATCCGTCTATATGCTGCCTACAAGAGACACAACTTAGACTTAAAGACACAAACAAGCTAAAACTCAAAGGATGGAAAAAAATATATCAAGCAAATAACACTCAAAAAAAAGCAGGAGTGGCAATATTAATCTCTGACAAAATAAACTTTAAAGTAAAATCCAGGACAAAGGACAAGGAAGGACACTATATAATGATTAAAGAGTCAATACACCAGGAGGACATAACTATAATAAATCTTTACATACCCGACAGGGCTCCAAAGTACATAAAACAAACTTTAATAGCATTGAAAAGAGAGATAGACAGCTCCACAATAATAGAAGGAGACTTCAACACACCACTTTTGGTGAAAGACAGAACATACAGAAAGAAGCTCAGTAAAGACACAGGAGATCCAAATGCCACAATCAACCAACTTGATCTCATGGGCATACACCGAGCAACTAGGATCACATAACAATGTATGTATCAATTTTTGTATGAGAGACTAACTTGAATTATTAACATTCACTTAAAGCACAATTAAAAAAGAGAATTAAAAAAATTTATACACTAAAAAAAAAAAAGAAGATGGAAGGAATACACAGAGTCACCATACCAAAAAGAATTTGTCGACGTTCAACCATTTGAAGAGGTAACATGTGATCAAGAACTGATGGTACTGAAATAATAGGTCCAAGTTGCACCGAAGGCATTGGTAAAAAACAAGGCTCCAGAAATTGATGGAATACAAAGTGGGATACTTCAACAAACAATACAGGGCTGGAAGTGATCACATGTCTATGCCAAGAAATTTGGAAGACAGCTACCTGGCCAACTGACTGGAAGAGATTCATACTTGTACCCATTCCAAAGAAAGGTGATCCAACAAAATGTATAAATTATCAAACAATATCATTAATAACACACACAAGTAAAATTTTGCTGAAGATCATTCAAAAGCGGTTGCAGCAGTACATTGACAGGGAACTGCCAGAAATTCAAGCTGGATTCAGAAGAGGGTGTGGAACCAGGGATATCATTGCTGATGTCAGATGG
>NW_004444176.1:2623458-2638951 GCF_000243295.1 Trichechus manatus latirostris
ATGGATAACATTGCGAAGAATGGGAATTCTAGAACACTTAATTGTGCTCATGAGGAATCTGTACTTAAACCAAGAGGCAGTATTCAGACAGAACAAGGTGACATTGCCTGGTTTAAAGTCAAGAAAGGTGAGCGTCAGGGTTTTATCCTTTCCCCATACTTATTCAATCTGTACACTGAGCAAATAATCCAAGAAGCTGGACTACATGAAGAAGAATGGAGCATCAGGTCTGGAGGAAGACTCACTAACAACTTGCATTATGCAGGTGACACAACCTTGCTTGCTGAAAGTGAAGAGGACTTGAAGCACGTACTGATGATAATCAAAGACCACAGCCTTCTGCATGGATTACACCTCAACATAAAGAAAACAAAAATCATCACAACTGGATCAATAAGCAACATCGTGATAAACAGAGAAAATATCGACGCTATCAAGGATTTCCTTTTACTTGGATCCACAGTCAATGCCCATGAAAGCAGCAGTCAAGAAATCAAAAGATGCACTGCATTGGGCAAATCTGCTGCAAAAGATCTCTTGGAAGTGTTACACCAGAACGAAGTGGGATTTATTACAGGAATGCAAAGGTGGTTCAACATAAGAAAATCAATCAATGTAATAACCATATTAATAGAACCACATGATTATCTCAATTGATACAGAAAAGGCATTTGACAAAATCCAACATTCTTTCATGATAAAAATACTCAGAAAACGAGGGATAGAAGGAAGCTTCCTGGGCATGCTAAAGACCATTTGTGAGAACACATACTCTATGGAGACAGACTGAAAGCTTTCCGCTAAGATCAGGAACAAGACAAGGATACCCACTTTCACGACTGCTATTCAACGTTGTCAAAATATAATTTACAATTATTTATTTATTTACAAAATCATATCCAAAAATGAAATAATTGTGGGTAAATTTACCAGAAGATATTCAAGCTCAATAGACTAAAACCTAAAAAGTATTGCTAAAAACAATAAAGAAGGCCCAAATGAAAAGAGAGATACACCACATTCATGGATTGGAATAGTCAATATGGTTAAGATGTTACTTCTTTCCTAACTAAGCTGTAGATTCAATGCAATCGCAATCAAATTTCCAGCAGCCTTTTAATAGAAATTCAAAAGCTGATTCCAGATTGTATATGGATGTGCAAACAACCTAAAAGGGAGAGAACAAGCATTGATTCTGTGTCAGGAAGCCACTTGTATTGCATCTTGTTTAGCATACATCACCTCTCTGCAAGGAAGGTACGTTATCCCCATGTCACAGGAGAGGAAATGGAGGCTCAAACTGTGGCTTGCCCAATATCAATTAAATGGAAAATTATTCCTATCTGATGACTTAAAACCACTTTCTTGCTTACTCCTCCCCTCCCAAAATGTTTCACAATAACACTGGAAATTTTCTCAAAGTCTTCTTAAAAAGTTACTCTAGTATGTATTAAATTTTAGATATTTATATTGGATGAGATGTTAACCACCACGTGTCTTCTTGGAACACAATAATAGGTTGAATCCTATTTCATCAAAACCCAAAAGATAGTGTATTATCGGTGAAATAGACCTAGAAATGATCATATACTATATATGTTGTTGTTCTTAGGTGTCATCGAGTCAGTTCCGACTCATGGGGACCCGATATACAACAGAACAAAACACTGCCCAGTCCTGTGCCATACTTACATCGTTGTTGTGCTTGAGCCCATTGTTGCAGCCACTGTGTCAATCCATCTCCTTGAGGGTCTTCCTCTTTTCCACTGACCCTCTACTTTACCAATGATGATGTCCTTCTCCAGGGATGGACTCCTGATAACATGTCCAAAGTATATGAGGCATAGTTTCAACATCCTTGCTTCTAAAGAGCATGCTGGTTGTATTTCTTCCAAGGCAGATTTGTTCATTCTTTTGGCAGCCCATGATATATTCAATATTCTTCGCCAGCACCACAGTTCAAAGGCATCAATTCTTCGGTCTTCCTCATTCGTTGTCCAGTTTTCGCACTCATATGAGGAGACTGAAAACACCATGGCTTGGGTCAGGTGCACCTTAGTCTTCAAGGTAACTTCTTTGCTTTTTAACACTTTCAAGAGATCTTTTGCAGCAGATTTGCCCAATGCAGTGCATCTTTTGATTTCTTGACTGCTGCTTTCATGGGCATTGACTGTGGATCCAAGTAAAAGGAAATCCTTGATAGCGTCGATATTTTCTCTGTTTATCACGATGTTGCTTATTGATCCAGTTGTGATGATTTTTGTTTTCTTTATGTTGAGGTGTAATCCATGCAGAAGGCTGTGGTCTTTGATTATCATCAGTACGTGCTTCAAGTCCTCTTCACTTTCAGCAAGCAAGGTTGTGTCACCTGCATAATGCAAATTGTTAGTGAGTCTTCCTCCAGACCTGATGCTCCATTCTTCTTCATGTAGTCCAGCTTCTTGGATTATTTGCTCAGTGTACAGATTGAATAAGTATGGGGAAAGGATAAAACCCTGACGCTCACCTTTCTTGACTTTAAACCAGGCAATGTCACCTTGTTCTGTCTGAATACTGCCTCTTGGTTTAAGTACAGATTCCTCATGAGCACAATTAAGTGTTCTAGAATTCCCATTCTTCGCAATGTTATCCATCATTTGTTATGAGCCACACAGCCGAATGCCTTTGCATAGTCAATAAAACACAGGTAAACAACTTTCTGGTGTTCTCTGCTTTCAGCCAGGGTCCATCTGACATCAGCAATGATATCCCTGGTTCCACACCCTCTTCTGAATCCAGCTTGAATTTCTGGCAGTTCCCTGTCAATGTACTGCTGCAACCACCTTTGAATCATCTTCAGCAAAATTTTACTTGTGTGTGTTATTAATGATATTGTTTGATAATTTATACATTTTGTTGGATCACCTTTCTTTGGAATGGGTACAAGTATGAATCTCTTCCAGTCAGTTGGCCAGGTAGCTGTCTTCCAAATTTCTTGGCATAGACATGTGATCACTTCCAGCCCTGTATTGTTTGTTGAAGTATCCCACTTTGTATTCCGTCAATTCCTGGAGCCTTGTTTTTTGCCAATGCCTTCAGTGCAACTTGGACCTATTATTTCAGTACCATCAGTTCTTGATCATATGTTACCTCTTCAAATGGTTGAACGTCGACCAATTCTTTTTGGTATGATGACTCTGTATTCCTTCCATTTCATCTAGTTTATCTAAATTGTTGGTACTCTCTTACGATCATTTTTATTTCTGTAGGGTCAGTGGTAATAAATATCTTCACTTTCGTTTCTGATTTTAGCTATCTGTATCTTTTCTCTTTTTTCATTCTCAGTCTAGCTAAAGGTTTGTCAAATTTATCGATCTGTTCAAAGAATCAACTTTGGGATTTGTGGATTCTCTCTGTTGTTTTTCTCTTCTGTATTTTATTTATCTCTGCTCTAGTCTTGGTCATTTCCTTCCTTCTAGTAGCTTTGGGCTTAGTTTGCTCATCTGTTTATAGTTCCTAAAGTTGTAAAGTTAAGTTATTGATTTGAGATAGTTCTTTTTTAGTGTAAGGATTTACAGCTATAAATTTCCCACTTAGTACTGGCTTTGCTGCATCCCATAAGTTTTGTTTTGTTGTGCTGTCATTTTCTTTCTGCTCCAAGTATTTTCTGATTTCTTCTTTGGCTCATTGGTGGTTTAATAGTGTGTTGTTTAATTTCCACATGGTTGTATAATTTCCAGTTTTTCTTCTGTTATTGATTTCTAGTTTCATTCCATTGTGATCAATATTTTTTAATTTATTGAGACTTATTTTTTGACCTAGCATATGGTCTGTCCTGCAGCATGATCCATGGGCACTGGAGAAGAATGTGTATTATGCTGTTGGGTGGAGTGGTGTACGTATGTCTGTTAGGTCTAGCTGGTTTACAGTGTTGTTCAAATCCTGTATTCCTTTATTGATCTTCTGTCCAGAAGGTAATTCTATCCAGTATCAAAAGTGGTATATTAAAATCTCCAACTATTATTGTAGAATTGTCTTTCTCCTTTCAGTTTTTTCAGTGTTTGCTTCACATATTTTCTGGCTCTAATGTTAGGTGCAAGGAGCCTTCATGGCCCAATGGTTACATGCTAGACTGTCAATTGAAGTGGCAGCAGTTCGAACCCACCAGCCACTCCATGGAAGAAAAGACCTGGGGATCTGCTCCTGTAAAGATTTCAGACTAGGAAACCCTATGGTGAAATTCTACTCTGTCCTATAGGGTCACTATGAGTCAGAATTGACTCAATGGCACACAAAAATAACGTTAGGTGCATATCTATTTGTAATTATATCTTCTTGAGGAATTGACTCTCTTATTACTATGTAATGGCATTCTTTGTCTCTTGTAACATACTTTGACTTATCTATTTTTTTCTGATATTAATATAGCCATTCCAGCTGTATTTTGGTTACTATTTGCATAGAATATTTTTTCCATCATTTCCATTTTAGCCATCTTTGTCTTTGGGTTAAGGAGTGTCTCTTGTAGACAGCATATAGATGGATTATGATTTTTTTTAATTCATTCTGCCAATCTCTGTTTTTCGATTGGAGAGTTTAATCTACTTACATTGAAAGTAATTACCTATATGGAAAGACTAACTTCTGCCATTTTTCTGTTGTGTATGCGTGTGTGTTATAACTTTTTTGTCTCTCATGTCCTCCATTACTACCTTCTTGTGTGTTTAGTTGAATTTTTTTTTTTTTTCAATAATCGACAGTTTTGATTCCCTTCTCCTTTTCTTTTGTGTACAGGCATACATCAGAGATATTGTGGGTTTGGTTCCAGACCACTGCAATAAAGTGAATATTGCTATAAAGCAAGTCACATGAATTTCTTGGTTTCCCAGTGCATATAAAAGTTATGTTTATACTATACTGTAGTTTATTAAGTGTGCAATAGCATTATGTCTAAGAAAAAAAAATGTACATATGTTAACTAAAAAAATTCTTTATTGCTAAAAAATGCTAACCATCATCTGAGCCTTCAGCAACTTGTAATCTTTTTGCTGGTGGAGGGTCTTGCCTCGATGTTGATGGTTGCTGACTTATCAGGGTGGTGGTTGCTGAAGATTGGGGTGGCCGTAGCAATTTCTTAAAATAAGACGAGAGTGAAGTTTGCCACATCAATTGATTCTTACTTTCACAGATTTCTCTGTAGCATGCAGTGCTGTTTGATAGCATTTTACCCACAGTAGAATTTCTTTGAAAATTAGAGTCAACCCTCTCAAACCCTGCCACTGCTTTATCAACTAAGTTTATGTAATATTCTAAATCATTTGTTGCCATTTCAACTATGTTCATAGCATGTTCACCAGTAGTAGATTCCATCTCAAGAAACCACTTTCTTTGCTCATCCATAAGAAGCAACTCCTCACCCATTAAAGTTTTATCTTGAGATTGTAGCAATTCAGCCACATCTTCAGGCTCCACTTCTAATTCTATTTCTTTTTCAATTTCCACCTATCTGCAGTCACTTCTTCCACTGAAGTCTTGAGCCCCTCAAAGTTATCCATGAGGGTTGGAATCAACTTCTTCCAAACTCCTGTTAATGTTGATATTTTGACCTCTTCCCATGAATCACAAACGTTCTTAATAGCATCTAGAATGGTGAATTCTTTCCAGAAGATTTTCAATTTACTTTACCCAGATCCATCAGAGGAATCACTATCTGTGGCAGCTATAGCCTTACAAAATGAATTTCTTACATAATAAGACTTGAAAGTCAAAATTACTCCTTGATCCATGGGTTTCAATGGATGTTTTTTAGCAGGCATGGAAACAGCATTAATCTCCTTGTATATCTCCATCAGAGCTCTTGGGTGACTAGGTGCATTGTCAATGAGTAGTAATATTTTGAAAGGACTATTTTTTTCTGAGCAATAGGTCTCAACAGTGGGCTGAAAATATTCAGTAAACCATGTTGTAAACAGATATGCTGTCATCCTGGCTTTGTTGTTCCATTTATAGAGCCCAGGCAGAGTAGATATAACATAATTCTTAAGGGCCCTAGGATTTTTGGAATGGTAAATGAGCATTGCCTTCAACTTAAAGTCACCAGCTGCATTAGCCCCTAACAAGAGAGTTAGCCTGTCGTTTGAAGTTTTAAAGCCAGGCTTTGACTTCTCCTCTCTAGCTATGAAAGTCCTAGATGGCATCTTCTTCCAACATAAGGCTGTTTCATCTACATCAAAAATCTACTGTTTAGCGTAGCCACCCTCATCAATTATCTTAGCCAGATCTTCTTGATAACTTGTGCAGCTTCTACATCAGCACTTACTGCTTCACCTTGTACTATTATGTTATGGAGATGGCTTCTTTCCTTAAACTTTATGAACCAAACTCTGCTAGCTTCAAACCTTTCTTCTGTAGCTTCCTCACCTCTCTCTGCCTTCATAGAATTGAAGAGAATTAGGGCCTTGCTCTGGATTAGGTTTTGGTTTAAGGGAATGTTGTGGCTGGTTTGATCTTCTATCAGTTGCCGTCAAGTCAATTCCAACTCTTAGCGACCCTATACCCAGACCACTAAAACTTTCTCCACATCAACAATAAGGCTGTTTCACTTTCCTATCATTTGTGTGTTCACTGGAGTAGCACTGTTAAAGTTCCTTCAAGAACTTTTCCTTTGCGTTCACAACTTGGCTAACCATTTGGAGCAAGAGGCCTAAGTTTCAGCCTGTCTTGGCTTTCGATATGCCTTTCTCACTAAGCTTAATCATTTCTAGCTTTTGATTTAAAGTGAGAGACATGCGAATCTTCCTTTCACTTGAACATTTAGAGGCCGTTTTCAATACTGTCGTGTCTCAGGGAATAGGAAAGCCTGAAGAGAAGAAGAAAGATGGGGGAATGGCCAGTCAATGGAGCAGTCAGAACACACACAACATTTATCCATTAAGTTCACCATCTTTTATGGGCAGGGTTTGTGGAGACCCAAAATAAGTACAATAGTAACATCAAAGATTACTGATCACAGATTCACCATAAAACATATAATAATAATGCAAAAGTTTGAAATATTGTGAGAATTACCAAAATGTGACACAGAGACATGAAGTGAACACATGCTGCTGGAAAAATGGTGCTGATAGACTTGCTCAAGGCGGAGTTGACACAAACCTTCAATTTGTAAAAAATGCAATATCTGTGAAGTGCAACAAAGCAAAGCAAAATAAAAAGAGGTATGCCTGTATATTTTTAAGATATTTTCTTTGTGGTTACCATGAGAATTACATTTGACTTCCTAAATTTATAACAATCTAGTTTAAATTGAAACCAACTTAACTTCTTTACCATACAAAAAATCTATTCCTGCACTACTCCTTCCCTTCTTTACGTAGTTGTTTTCACAAATTGCATCTTTATACATTACGTGCCTTTTAACATAAATTTCTAAATGTTTTAATGCATTTGTCATTTAAATTCTATGGAGATGACTGTGTGTAGTAGATAACAACCTGTGATATGCAGATGACACAAGCTTGCTTGCTTGCTGAAAGCCAGGAGGACTTGAAGCACTTACTGATGAATATCAAAGACTTCAGCCTTCCGTATGTATTACACCTCAACATAAAGAAAACAAAAATCCTTATAACTGGCTCAATAAGCAATATCGTGATAAATTGAGAAAATATCAAAGTTGTCAAAGATTTCATTTTACTTGGATTCACAATCAACGCCCATGGAAACAGCAGTCAATAAATCAAACGACATATTGAGTTGGGCAAATCTGCTGCAAAAGACCTCCTTAAAGTGTTGAAAAGCAAAGATGTTACTTTGAAGATTAAGGTGCATCTGACCCAAGCCTTGGTGTTTCCCAATGCCTCATATGCATGGGAAAACTGGACAATAAGTAAGGAAGACAGAAGAGGAATTGATACCTTTGAATTATAGTGTAGGCAAAGAATATTGAATGGACTGCCAGAAGAATGAACAAATCTGTCTTGGAAAAAGTACAGCCAGAATGCTCTTTGGCATTGGATAGCAAGTCTTGGATGGAAAGACTTCATCTCACATACTTTGGACATATTATCAGGAGGGACCAGTCCCTGGAGAAGGACATCATGCTTGGTAAGGTAGAGGGTCGTGAAAAAGAGGAAGACCGTCAACGAGATGGATTGACACAGTGGCTGCAACATTGGGCTCAAACATAGCAATGATTATGAGGATGGCCCAGGACTGGGCCGTGTTTTGTTCTGTTGTACCTAGGTTCGCTATGACAGACTTCACAACACCTAACAAAAACAGCAACAGGAGATAACTAGAGTTACAAACCAAAAACACCATAGAATTGGTTCTTATATTTTCCAATGAAATATGTTTACCATAGATCATTTTTTCTCCGTATAGCTTCGAGTTACTGTCTACTGTCCTTTCATTTCTATCTGATTCCCTTTAAGATTTCTTGTAGAGCTGACTTAGTCATAATAAATTTCCTCAAAGTGTTAGGAAAGAAGACATGTTAAAACATTATCAAAATGTATGCAGGCAGCCAAGCACACAGCATGTACTTTGACAACAGAGATAAAAGTATTGAGGTAAATTACCACCATCTTATCAGAGAACTAACTTAGGAGTGGAAAGCAGAGTTTCCTATTGTGAAGGCTCGTGGTCTCTGCTGACGGTAAAGAGGAAAACCAGCCCAGGCTTATATCGTCCCAAATGATTTTCCTCTTGTAGCTAGAAAGTAAAGGGGTTTAAATCTTGAAAATAAGAAAAATAATTTTTCCAAAATTTATTCTTCGAAGACATATAACATTTCTTGTCGTTGTTTTTAGGTGCCAACAAGTTGGTTCCGACTCATAACAACCCTATGTAAAACAGAACAAAACACTGCCCTGGTCCAGCGCCATCCTCACAATCGTTGCAATGCTTGAGTCCATTGTTGCAGCCACTGTGTCAATCCATCTCATTGAGTGTCTTCCTCTTTTTCACTGACCCTCTGCTTTACCAATCATGATGTCCTTCTCCAGGGACTGATTCCTCCTGACAACATGTCCAAAGTACGTGAGATGTAGTCTCGCCATCTTTGCTTCTAAGGAGCATTCTGGTTGTACTTCTTCCAAGATAGATTTGTTCATTCTTTTGGCAGTCCACGATATATTTAATATTCTTTGCCAACACTGTAATTCAATGGCGTCAATTCTTCTTCAGTCTTCCTTATTCATTGTTCAGCTTTCACACGCATATGAGGCGATTGAAAACAGCATGACTTGGGTCAGGTGCACCTTAACCTTCAATGTGACAACTTTGCTTTTCAACACTTTGAAGAGGTCTTTTGCAGTAGATTTGCCCAATGCAATGTATCTTTTGATTTCTTGACTGCTGCTTCCACGGGTGTTGATTGTGGATCCAAGTAAAATGAAATCCTTGATGACTTCAAGGATTACGTATCTTTAAAGTTATAACATTAAGACCTGTTAAAGGAAGAGGCCACTGTTGAACATCTGAAACAATAAACTGAATTAATTGCTTGCTAAACAAGGCGCACTGAACTTGTAAGGCAAAGGGTCTGAATAAAGAAATTAAGCAGCTGCAGCGGTACATTGACAGGGAATGCCAGAAAGTCAAGCCAGATTCAGAAGAGGATGTGAAACCAGGGATACCATTGCTGATGTCAGATGGATCCTGGCTGAAAGCAGAGAATACCGGATAGATATTTATCTGTGTTTTATTGACTATGCAAAGGCACTAGACTGTGTGGATCATAACAAATTATGAATAACATTGCCAAGAATGGGAATTCCAGAACACTTAACTGTGCTCAGGAGGAACCTGTACATAGATCAAGAGGCAGTCGTTTGAACAGAACAAAGGGCTACTGTGTGGTTCAAAGTCAGGAAAGGTGTGTGTCAGAGTTGTATCCTTTCCCCATACTTCTTCAATCTGTATACTGAGCAAATAATCTGAGAAGCTGGACTCTCTGAAGAAGAACCGTGTGTCAGGATTGGAGGAAGATTCATTAACAACCGGCGTTATGCAGATGACACAACCTTGCTTGCTGAAAGTGAAAAAGACTTGAAGCATTTGCTGATAAAGATCAAAGACTACAGCCTTAAGTATGGATTACACCCCAGCATAAAGAAAACAAAAATCTTCACAACTGGACCAATAAGCAACATCATGATAAACAGAGAACAGATTGAAGTTGTCAAGCATTTCATTTTACTTGGATCCACAATCAACACCCATGGAAGCAGCAGTCAAGAAATCAAATGACACATTGCATTGAGCAAATCTGCTGCAAAAGACGTCTTTAAAGTGTTAAAAAGCAAAGATGTCGCTTTGAAGACTAAGGGGCGCCTGACCCAAGCCATAGAGTTTCCAATCACCTCATATGCCTGTGAAAGCTGGACAATGAATAAGGAAGATCTAAGAAGAATTGACACCTTTGAATTATGGTGTTGGAGAAGAGTATTGAATATACCATGGACTTCCAAAAGAACGAAAAAATCTGTCTTGGAAGAAGTACAGCCAGAATGCTCCTTAGAAACAAGGATGGCGAGACTTCGTTTTATATACTTTGGACATTTTGTCAGGAGGGATCAGTCCATGGAGAAGGACATCATGACTGGTAAAGTGGAGGTAAGTGAAAAAGAGGAAGACCATCAATGAGGCAGACTGACACAGTGGCTGCAACAATGGGCTCAAGCATAACAATGATCGTGAGGATGGCGCAGGGCCAGGCAGTGTTTCGTTCTGTTGTACATGGGGTAGCTATGAGTCAAAACCACTTGACCGCACCTAACAACAGCCAGCCGGAGATTCGAAACTCAGACTGCAGCAGCGCCCCAGTGACCAAGAGCAAGCAACTTCAAAGCCAAGCCACTAACTCCAAAATCACAAAACAAGATGGCATTTAAGCTGCTGAAGTCTATGAATTCTTGTTCTTAACTGTTAATATTTTATGTCTTAACTATTTTTGTTCACTTGTAGAATTATTCCTTAATAGCTCTAATGATCAGTAAATATCTTTGACTCTAACCCAGAAGTGAAAGCTTTTTATTCTTTATACCAGTAATTGAAATTATAACACTTATTTGATACTTATAACTTTGAAAATATCCTTATTTTTCCTACTTAGGTTCATCTCCTGGTAAATTATAAAAATATAAAGGAATGTGTTTTATACTTATTAATTCCTCTTTGCTTTACTATATTACTTTAGTTAACCTTTTCTCCATTATAAAATTTATGATAAGTTTCCTTTTCCTATTTGTTATAACCACGACTAATGTCTAGAACAAAAATGCTTTTATGAAATTAACTCAATCAGTTGCCAGCACAAGCAATTTAACAGAATATTAGGTACATCACTCTGCCCGCAGTCCACACAGACCGTTGCTGTTCCTCTTCACTGTGCCAGTTTTAGATTATAAATTCCATCTAATTTTATTATTGATTTAAAAAAACCATTTAAACAAGCTATCTGTATCAAATTATGATTACCTCCTAAAATTATCTACTTATCCATCTGCTCCCTGTTTTAACCTTAACCTTATTTATTCAGAATGTTTTACTTCTCCTGCATCTTGTGACCTTTTAATTAATAATACTCAATATTATAATTTAATAGCAAATAGTTGTTTTAGAAATAATCCAAATCTCCCAGTTTATGCTCCACTCCAGGATCCCCTAAACTTCAGAGAATTATCTAATATAATGTTTCATTAACTGCAGACTGGCTTAAAAAGGTTGATAAGTTTACTCCATTTCTTAATATTCAAACTGGGACCAGAATGTTGTATGCCCCACCCAGATATACTTTTTTATGGGGAGAATCAGTATGTTTAAGAAATAAGTCTAATAATTCACCCCTATACTTGGGCCTTGCCATGTTTAGATAATTAGAATATATTAAATCAATATTCTTTAAGAACTCTTGAAGTTCCTGTAACTATCCATTCATACAATAAGAGCTTACTATAAGATAGTGACTTAAAATTAAAGAGAGAACTTACCCTCTCTGATAATCCTGTTACTATTAGATCTGGATGAGATTAGTCATTCTTCCAAACCTTCATTCTTTCTTATGGTATATTTGAACTAGAAAAATCTATTAGCAATTTATCTGCTGCTATGGCTCAAATTGCTGATAGTATTGTTGAGGAAATAACAGATCAGCAAAAATCTTTTTAAAATCTTTGGTAAAAGTTATATTAGACAATAAAATTCTACTAGATTTTCTTTTAAATCAGCAAGAAAGCATTTGTGCTGTCATCAATACTTCTTATTGTTCATAGATAAATACCTCTAGGAAAATAAAACAAGACATCTCTTGCTTTATATGCCATGACGTCTCCTAATTACATATCATATCCCTCATAACCCTTCCTTTCTTCCTTAATAATTTTATTAGATTTCCCAAAACATCAAGTCTGGGATACACTCCTTTCTGCTAGCCTGTCTCCTTCTTCTAATCATTATAATTATCATATTTGGACTTGTTAAACGTATAATGCACTATGTTTCTCACTGCCACATCCAACCCTCAAGGCATCTGGCCATGTGATGAATTCTATATTTAGAAGAAACTGATTTTGCTCAAAAGAGGAAACTTTAGTTCTAAAATCAAACACTTTAAAAAATGTCAAGCTATTGTTCCCCTAATGTGGCCCGGTGTGCAACACTTACCCTAACTGAAGACCAACACACCTTAAACACAAGACCTGAAGCTACAGCAAAATGAAATCAGATGGTGCCCAGCTACTAAAGAGTCAAATAGTGCCTAGTTACTAAAAAATAGTGTCCGAAGTCTTAAAGCCTTGTCTAAAGCTAGGAGCCACCTAAAAACTGTAGCGACTGGAGTCTTAAAAACTCATCCAACAGCAGCCATCCCAGAGACTCCAAGTCCTTGCAGAAGACAGGCAACTCCATTATAAGTAATATCTTAAGTGATCTGTACCCCTTAGTGGCAGCTTGATCAAAAAGAGGAAAATTAATACGCAAAGCTTTAAACTAAGGTTGCTTAACACAATTGAAATGGTTAATTCTAGACCTAATCTAAACTGAAATTTCATTTTAAATTAGCTGCAACTAGGTTTGAAGGCTACTTCTGCCGTACTACAAAGACAGTTTGGCCTCTTGAAAAAGTTTTGACTGCTTGTAATACAAAAAGTGCAGAGATCTGGGCCTTAGTTTATGTAATAATCCTACTGTTTTAACTGCTCTAGGGCAATTTATCCAGTAAATGCGTAAGCTATAACTCACGCCCACATAGCCAAATGGGCAGTGTTTACATTTCAAAAGACTACAGGTCGGAGCTGATCTAATCTTCACTCCTTCTTAACCAAATGGTCAGTTTTTACATTTCAAAGACTTCAAGAAGAGTTGACTCAGTCGACTATCAATCACTAACCCCCCACATCAAGAATGTTTACACAGCTTGCTTTAGAAATATTGCTTAGGCAATTTATTTAGGGAAATAAGAGTAATATTAAGTTAAAAATTAATGTTAGGAAAATGTAAAGCTCGACAATCCCATATAAATTTTTCCTTCCTTCCCTTGTAACCCCCCTTGATGTGAAGCAATTTGCCTTTCTTTTTCTGCCTGATAAATATCTCGCTGCTTTCCCTACAATTTAGAACATATGCTGCAGCCTCTTGCTTGAGTGCCGCTGTGATTCTCCATTTCACAAAATGCTTTTATTTTTCGTCCTTCAATAAAAAGCTTTTACTTTTATTTCTAGTGAAGCGTAAACCTAGATTTTCTCGAAAACACGTTTTCTTCCCATCTATTTATCTCCATCCCCATCACAACCACTTTAGTTCAAGAAACAATAATTTCTCATCTGAATTTCCACTATAGCCTCCAAATTAGTCTCCCTCTTTCACTTCTGTCCCTTCTAATGAATTATCCATGCTGTAGCCAGTATAATCTTCCTAAAGTGATGATCACTTAGATGTTTAAATCTCTTCAATGTTTTCTTATGCCCAAAGTCTTAAAATCATTTATGAGTCACTTTAGGAGACAGTCCCTGTCACCTCACATCACTCTGTCATCTCTCTCCACCCTCTGGCCGTACTTTCTTCCTACAGTTCTTCAAATACAGCTCTCCCTCCCCTCTCAGTGTCATTGTACCTGTAATTCCCATTGTCTGGTTAACCCTTACTTACCATTCAGTCTTAGCACAAATCACACTTTCCTGGGGAAATCTTCTCTGGCACCAGATAATAAGTCCCCCTGTAATTGTTTGCATGGTTCCCTGAACCCCTCCTTTATAACATTGATTATATTTATATTTACTTGTTCAACACTTGTCTTTCTTATTGTAAGGTAGGAAGGCAGGGACCATGTATATTGTCTACCACTCTATTCGCAGAATCTAGAACAGTTTCAGTCATATACCAAAACCCATTGCCATTGAATCGATTCCAACTCATGCAACCCTACAGGACAGAGGCTGTTAATCTTTATAGAAGCAGACTGCCACATCTTTCTCCCATGGAGTGGCTGGTGGATTCAAACCACCAACCTTTCAGTTAGCAGCTGAGCACTTAACCATTGTGCCACCAGGGCTCCTTTCCAGTCATATATCAAAAATCAAAACCAAACTCTGCTATCGAGTAGATTCTGACTCATAGCAACCCTATAGGACAGAGTAGAACTGACCCATAGGGTTTCCAAGGAGTGGCTGGTAGATTCCAGCTGCTGACCTTTTGTTACCAGCTAAGCTCTTAACCACTGTGCCACTAGGGCTCCATTAACATCATAGAGGTTAGGATTTACAACACATAGGATAATCGCGTCAGATTATGTGTGGTGGACAACATGCAATACTGGGAATCATAGCCTAGCCAAGTTGACACACAATTTTGGGGGACACAATTCAATCCATAACATTCCATCCTTTGGCCCCCCAAAATTCATGTCCTGCCACATGTAAAACACCTTCACCCCATCTTATCATCCCAAAAGTCTTAAATGAACTCCAAGTCCAAATTCCAAAAAATTTCTTTTCATCTGTGAAATCTAGAATACAAGTTATCCGCTTCCAAAGTACAATGGTGGAACAGGAACAAGATAGACATTTCCATTATGAGTGGGAGAAATTGGAAGGAAAGAAGGGATAACAGGAACCAAGAAAGTCCAAAACCCAGCAGAACACATTACATTAGCTCTTAAAGCTTGAAAACATTCCTCTGTTCTCTGAGACCATTTAGGCAATGGCCCTGTTCTCCAGACTCTAGGTGTAGGCCACACTCTCTGGATTCTGAGGGGATGCCCCTTGGCCCTGGGCTTTCCAGGCCCTCTGGAACAGCAACTCTGCTCCCTTGGATTTGGGCAGCCCCATTGTCCTTGTCCATCTGAGTGGTGACCCTACCCCCTAGGCCCCAGCAGGTCCATTCTTCTGTCCCTTAGGCAGGGAAGCCTCTTCTCCTTAACTTTGTTTTTTGTTTTTTTGTTTTTAATCTTTTTATTGTATTTCAGGTGAAGGTTTACAGAACAAATAGTTTCTCATGAAACAGTAGTACACAT
>NW_004444176.1:2640148-2641482 GCF_000243295.1 Trichechus manatus latirostris
TTTGGTTTTTACATATTCCCTTAATTTCTGTTTATCTGGAAATGCCCTAATTTCACCATCATATTTGAATGAGAGTTTTGCAGCATATATTATTCTTGGCTGGCAATTTTTTTCTTTCAAGGTTTTATATATTGCATCCCATTGTCTTCTTGCCTGCATGGTTTCTGCCAAATAATCTGAGCTCAGTCTTATTGTTTCTGCTCTGTATGTGACTTCTTGTTTTTTACGAGCTGCTCTCAGGATTCTTTGTTTGTCTTTGGTTTTGGCGAGTGTGATTATGACATGCCTTGGTGATTTTCTTTTGGGGTCTATCGTATATGGGGTTCGTTGAGCTTCTTGGATGGCCAGCTTTTCATCTTTCATGATATTGGGGAAGTTTTCTGTCAACAGTTCTTCAATGATCCTCTCTGTGTTCTCTGTTTTCTCCCCAGTTCTGGAACTCCAATCACTCGAAAATTTTTGCTTTTGATTGTACCCCACATAACTCTCAGGGTCTCTTCATTTTCCTTTGTTCTTTTTTCTGAGTTTTTCTCAAACAGAGATGTAGCCGAGTGTTTGTCTTCAATTCCACTGATCCTGTCTTCCACCATTTCAAATCTGCTCCTCAGCCCTTCTATGATGCCGTCCATTCCTGAAATCTTGTTGTTTATCTTTTGGATTTCTAATTGTTGTTTTTGTATAATTTCTAGTTGTGAATTTATTTTGGCCTTTTGTTCCTGCGTTATTTTCCTGAATTCTTCCCAATTTTTTGTCTGTATTTTCCATGAATTTGTCTATTTTTTCCTCATTTTTGTCTGCTTTTTGCTTCAACTCTTGGAGAATTCTGAGTGTTAGGAAATGAATTCCCTATCAGGTAGTTCTAGTGCCTTTTCTTCCACAGGAGAGTCATCTGGTGTTTTATTTTGGATGCCTACTGGAACGATCCTGTCCTGTTTTTGTAAATGTTTTGATATTGTCTGCTGTCTTCGGGGCATTCAGTAGTTATTTTTCTTGTTTATTGATTGTAGATTTGTTTGTTTCATCCCATTTTTTATTTGGCTATGTCTGAGCAGGCGGGCTGTGTGTTCTTTGTTGTCTGCTTGTCTGTGGGCATGATACTTTTCTCCTCCTTCTCCAGATGGCAGGGTCAGTCACTCAGATATGGTACAGCAGGGCATGTCTAGCTGAAGAGGAGTTACTGGGACCAGTTGTTTATGGCACTTACTACAGCCAGCAGGGCGGGTCGGTAATCAGTGCAGGGCAGGTCCCAGTAGGCCATGCCTGTGCTGCTTGGTGGTGTGATGTCAAGGGCATGGTGCAGGTAGGCAGGATGTAGGGGGGAGATTGTTATGTGT
>NW_004444176.1:2642681-2671943 GCF_000243295.1 Trichechus manatus latirostris
TTCAGGATTGCTGTTTTCTCTGTTTGGCTTAGTTTTTTGGATCTTTGCTGTGGAGGGACAGCATGGTGTTTCTGCCTAGAGTGCCATTTTGCCGGAACTCTCCTCAACTTTGAAAAGCACATCCTGACCTATCCCACTGTTTTTGTGAATGGCAACCCCACGTTCTGGAACCGAGTTGGTGAAGATCTGACTCTTTGAAATCTAGGAGGCTGTGGCTCCACCCTTTGAGATCCAGCAGGCCATGATTACACCCTTTAAGATCCCAGAGATTGTGGCCCTACCCTTTGAGACCTAAGTAGCTCTGCTTCCTGTGCTGTTTTGTCTCTTCAGCTTCTACTTCCTTGTTCCTTAGCTTCTCTGTCCCTTGGTCCCTTGGGCCTCTTTGGCCAGCTTGGATTCTGCCCTGCTCTGGCAAGTGTTCCAAAGCTCTTTAGCTCTACTGATAAGTGCCTGGAGGCACCCCATTCCACTATTAAACCTTAGCCAGAAGGCAGTCAGCTCTCTCCTCTGTGGGTTAGTCTTTGCACAGGTCTCATTGTTCTGCTGCTACCACAACTCCGCTGCTGCTTCTTGTGGTCTGCATCATCTCTGGTGTTACGGCTCTCCTTGCTTCCTTCTGAGCCCTCATCAGAATTGTCTTTGATGTCCATAATTCCAACAACAATCTCTTCAGGGCAATCTAGGCTTTTACTATTAGGCACTTTAAAACTCTTCCAGCCTCTACTTATTCAAGGTTTCAAAACCACTTCCACAATTTAGGTATCTGTTAGAGCAGCATCCCATGCTCCTGGTACAAAATTCTGTATTAGTTATCTAATGCTGCTATAACAGAAATACCACAAGTGGATGACTTTAACAAATGGGAGTTTATTCTCTCACAGTTTAGGAGGCCAGAAGTCTGAAATTAGGGTTCCATCTCCAGGGGAAAGCTTTCTCTCTCTGTCAGCTCTGGGGGAAGATCCTTGCTATCAATCTTCCCCTGGCCTAGGAGACTCTCAGTGGAGGGACCCTGGACCCAAAAGTCGTGCTCCATTCCTGGCTCTTCTTTCTTGGTGATAAGGCTTCCCTCTCTTGTCACCTTGATTCTCTCTTTTATATCTCAAAAGAGATTGATTCAAGATACAACATAATCCTATAGGTTGAGTCCTGCCTCATTAGCATAACTGCCTCTAATCCTGCCTCATTAACATCACAGAGGTTAGGATTTACAACACATAGGATAGTCACATTCGATCACAGAATGGTGGACAACCACATAATACTGGAAATCATGACCTAGCCAAGTTGATACACATTTTGGGTGGACACAGTTCAATCTATAACACTGTATATTCCATCTAGCAAGGTCTAGGTGTATAGTTGCCATTTACTGTTGAAAAAAAGCATTTCCAATGAGTAGGTCACTGGTCTTGGAAAATTCTATCTTGTGATCTCTGGCATCATTTCTATCATCAAGGCCATATTTTCCAACTACTGACCCTTCTTTGTTTCCGCATTTCTCATTTCAATTACCAGTAATTATCAATGCATCTTGATTGCATGTTGGCTCAATTTCAGACTGTAGAAGTTGGTAAAAATCTTCAATTTCTTCATCTTTAACAGGAGGCTAAAAGTCTAAATTCAAGGCACCAGCTCTAGGGGAAGACTGTCTTTACCCACTCTGGGGGAAAAGTCTTATCTCAGCTTCTGTAGCATTCTTCTCAGTGTTCCTTGAAGAGCTCCACATGGCATCTATCTTTCTCCCATTTGTGCTTGCTTGCTTCTGTGCCTAATCTGCTTCTTTTGTATCTTAGTTATCTAAGGCTGCTATAACAGAAATACCACAAGTAGGTGGCTTTAACAAAGAGAAATTTATTCTCTCACAGTCTGATAGGCTACAAGTCCAAATTTAGGGGGCCAGCTCCAGGGGAAGGCTTTCTCTCTCTGTTGGATCTGGAGGAATGTCCTTCATATAAATTTTCCCCTGGTCTAGGAACTTCTTTCTCCGCACAGGAACCTTGGGTCCAAAGGACGTGCTCTGCTCCTGGTGCTGCTTTCTTTGTAGTATGAGGTCCCTCGGTCTCTCTGACATTTTTATATCTCAAAAGAGACTGGTTCAAGACACAATCCAATCTTATAGATTGAGTCCTGTGTCATTAACATAATTGCCGCCTATCCCACCTCATTAACATCATACAGGTAGGATTTACAACACATAGGAAAATCACATCAGATGACAAAAAGGTAGATAATCACACAATACTGGTAATCGTGGCCTAGCCAAATTGATACACATATTTTTGGGGGACACAATTCAATCCATGACACTTGGAATCTCAAAAGGGTGATTGGTTTAAAACACAGTATATATTTAAATGACCTTGTTTACATAACAAAGAAAACCCTATTCCCAATTGGGATTGTATCCACAGGTATAGGAGTTAGGATTCCAACACATATTTTGGGGGTACATCATTTAATTCCTAACAGTGACAGAGCACCCTCAGTGACCACTGACCTTGGAGAAAGGGTAATGGAGAATCATAATGACTTCAGCCCCAGGAGATAAGACTAAAAATTAAAGTTCTAGGAGGGAAAAGACTCCTGGAGAGAACATAAAAAAATATGTGCAAATTCTGCCATGGTGGTCCATTAACTGGAGAAGCACATGAGCTTTTTTAACTGTGACTGGACACTAGCTGTCCCTGTCCCTGAACTTCTGATTAGAGCAATTCTTCCTCCCTCTGCAATGGAATGATTGACAAACCTCATATCAAGTTTAGAGGTGACCAGGCAAGGTCCTGGATAGTGGCAAACTTCCCTCTTTGGTTATATCACACATGGAATTGGAACTCAAAAGATCTTTTTTACTAGCAGTCGTTTCTTGTCTGAGGATGATAGAGCAAGTGTTGGTCTGGGTAGTGGGGGTTTTGGAGTGGAAAGGTGAGACTTAGAAGTGTCTAGACTGAATCATTGTTGTAATGTTTAACTGCAGCCTCAGAATGGCCAGGGGAGGGGACGCAGTTGGCACTAACAGAGGAGGATCTTAACAGCATTAGTCAGTCCATGTAACTAATTTGCTATTCTGCATATGTGTAAGAAAGGAGACCAGATTCTCCAAATCAGATCTCATCCAGACCTCTCCCACCATCTTGCTTCTATTGCAGGCACTTGAGAATGGGAAAGAGGAGGAGGAGGATACTGTCTATGTAATCTGACTGTAAGGGGCCCTAGTGGGGCAGTGGTTAAGTGCTCAGCTGCTAATCGAAAGGTTAAAGATGTAGCAATCTGCTTTCGTAAAGATTACAGCTTTGGCAGCATTATTCACAATAGCAAAAAAAACAACCTAGGTGCCCATCAACAGTTGAATGGATAAACAAACTATGGTATGTATATACAATGGAATACCACACAACAATAAAGAACGATGATGAATCTGCAAAACATCTCACAACATGGATGAATCTGGAGGGTATTAGGCTGAGTGAAATAAGTCAATCACAAAAGGACAAATTCTGTATGAGACCACTATTATAAAATCTCACAAAAAGGTTTACACAGAGAAAGAAACAATCTTTGATGTTTATGAGGGAGGGGAGGGCTAGGGAGGGAAAAACACCAACTAGACAATAGATAAGTGGTAACTTTGGTGAAGGGTAAGACAGTACACAATACTGGGGAAGTCAGCACCACTGGACCAAGGCAAGGTCGTGGAAGCTTCATAGACACATCCAAACTCCCTGAGGGACTAAATTACTGGGCTGAGAGCTGCAGACCATGGTCTCAGGGAACATCTAGCTCGACTGGCATAACTTAGTTTATAAAGAAAATGTTTTACATCTTACTTTGGTGAGTAGTGTCTGGTGTCTTAAAAGCTTGTGAGCAGCCATCTAAGATATTCCACTGATTCTACCCCATCTGGAGCAAGGGAGAATGAAGAAAATCAAAGATACAAGAGAAAGATTAGTCTATAGGACTAATGGACCACAACTACCATAGCCTTCACCAGACTGAGTCCAGCACAACTAGATGGTGCCTGGCTACCACCACCGACTGCTCTGACAGACGTCACAGTAGAAAGTCCCAGACAGAGCTGGAGAAAAGTGTAGAACAAAATTCTAACTCACAAAAAAAGACCAGACTTACTGGCCTGACAGAGACTGGAGAAACCCGAGAGTATGGACACTCTTTTAGCTCAGTACTGAAGTCACTCCTGAGGTTCACCCTTCCGCCAAAGATTAGACAGGCCCATAAAACAAAATGAGACTTAATGGGCACACCAGCCCAGGGGCAAGGACCAGAAGTCAGGAGGGAACAGGAAAACAGGTAATGGGGAACCCAAGGTTGAGAAGGTGAGAGTGTTGACACATTGTGGGGTTGGCAATCAATGTTACAAAACAAAATGTGTATTAATTGTTTAGTGAGAAACTGATTTGCTCTGTAAATCTTCATCTAAAAGTACAATTAAAAAAAAAAAACAGCCTTTGGAACCCTATGTGGCAGTTCTCCTCTGTCACATGGGGTAGCTATGAGTTGGAACTGACTTCAAGCCAACAGGTTTACTTTTTTATTTTTTGATAATCTGACACTCCTTCCTCTCTCTGGCCTGTTGGTTTCACCCAGCTTTGTTTTGCAGAGTAATGGCATGGCCTGTTAGGGCAAGAAGGAGCCCTGGTGGTACAGTGGTTAAGGGCTCGGCTGTTAACCGGCAGGTTGGCAGTTTGAACCCATTAACCGCTTCCTGGAAGAAAAATGTCGCAATCTGCTTCCAAAAAGATTATAGCCTTGCAAACTCTGTGGGCAGTTTTACTCTGTCCTATGGGGTTAATATGTGTTGAATTTGACTTGATGTCAACAGGCTTGGTTTTTTTCCTGTTGTATCAAAGGGCAGCCCTGTGTTTGGGAAACACGAGCTCACAAGGCATGCTGCCAGATCCCAAACTTGCAGAGCAGCTCCCTCAGCAAGGAATGCAGAGGGCTGGGCTACATTCCATTAGAGCTGACCTTCATCATTTTTCATCAGTTTAGTGCAAGGTCCACACTGCAATCCTCAGCTCAGCAATTCCCGGAGAAGATACACCAAAACGTGCTCTGTAAGACTCTGCTCAACTAACTGCATTAACTTGCACCTTCTAGAAGTCTGCTACTCTGCTCTTCATTTGTTCCTGGGGACATCTGTGAAGACTTGTGTTGAGACAGCTTTCCAGGTGAGGAACCATCTCAAAAACGGGTGATCATCACTTGTGACACTCCCTCTACTGAAGTGAGACAAATCAAAATGCTCTTATGGGCAGAATACACTGGCAGATATACCCAGGGCAAAGGAATCCCTTTAATTTAAAAAATATATATACTGACACCTACTCTTTGTTACATACTATAAAAAATTATTGGAGGTTTTTCTGCTCCAACTAATAAATGAATGTGGAGGGATTTGTGCACTTTCTGGAAGCAGGTGGATGTATGGAGGTAGAACTGCATCTTCAAGAAAGGTTGCTGCTCCAAGTAACATTTATTTAGCACTTACTGTATGGAGACACTGTGCAAGTATTACCTTATTTAATCCATCTGGTTACATTCTGGAGCCCTGGTGGCACAGTGGTTAAGAGTTTGAATCCACCAGCGGCTCCTTAGAAACCCTGTGAGGCAGTTCTTTGTCCTATAGGGTCTCTGTGAGTCAGAATCAACTTGATGGCAATGGGTTTTTGGTTTTTTGTTACACTCTAAGATCGCTAGCTTTTTCCCTGCAGGACTAGAAGGAAGTTGTCACACTTAAAGCCACCAGGGCTCCAGAATATAATCAGATGGATTAAATAAGGTAATACTTGCACAGTGTCTCCACACAGTAAGTGTTAAATAAATGTATTTGGACCAACAACCTTCCTTGAAAATGCAGTTCTGTCTCCATTCACCCATCTGCTTCCAGAAAGTGCACAAATCCTTCCACATTCATTTATCAGTTGGAGCTGAAAAACCTCCAATAATTTTTTTTTTTTTTTTTAGTTTAAGCAGATTGTACTCTTTTTTTATTTTTTAAATTTTTTAAAATTATACTTTAGGTGAAGGTTTGCAGAGCAAACAGTTTCTCATTAAACAGTCAGTATACATATTGTTTTATGACATTGATTAACAACCCCACGACATGTCAACACTCTCCCTTCTCGACCTTGGAGGACCTTTTTATTTTGGTGAAAATATACATAGCCAAAGATACACCATTTCAGAAATTTCTACATGTGCAATTCAGTGACATCGATTACATTCTTCCAGTTGTGCTGCTATTCTCACTATCCTTTTCCAAATTATTCCTTCACCATTATCTTCAACTCGTTGGCCCCTAGGCTTCCCATCAAACCTTTTGGGTTGCTGTTGTCAATTTGATCTCACATAGATAATTCTTTTTTTTTGTACCTTAGATGGAAGTTTGCAGAACAAATAGTTTCTCATTAAACAGTTAGTACACATATTGCCTTATGACAATGGTTAACAACCCCACGACATATCATCACTGTCCATTCTCAACCTTGGGTTCCCTATCACCAGCTTTCTTGTCCTCTCCTGCCTTCTAGTCTTTTCCAATAATTTTTTATAGTATGTAACAAAGAGTAGGTGTCAGCATATGTTTTTTAAAATTGAAGAGATTCCTTTGCCCTGGGTATATCTGCCAGGGTATGCTATGTCAATAAATAAAGACAAGAATACAGACCTGACTTATTGTCTATTTAAATCAGATAAAAAAAACAAATTGACAGTAAAGATTTCATCTATAATGCTACTACCACCACCTATTTATTTCTTATTTTTCTATGTTCTATTCTAAATTTATGCTTATGACATATATGACCTGCTTTATGTCTTACATTTTCTCACTTTATTTTAACACTCTCCCACATATCTATATGTAGAGGTATTATGTTAATGCCTTAGAGTTGCAGCATCCTGATGGATCATATTTTATATTAGCTTCCCTTTTGCTGGACATTGGGATTTTGTTCAGTCCTCTCTTATGTTTGTGTGGCTTTACCAAATTCTATCTAAATTTCTTTTATTTTCTTTGGATAAATTCCCACTTCTGGAACGGTCAAAGGTTCTGAAGTTCAATCACAAGGACGTTGCTCATTGCCCAGTGCTGGCAGCTCACAGTAAGTGCATCAGATTTCCTGGAGAATCTCAGTCTCCAAACACAGTGACTGTCCTTCTAACATCTGCAATCAGATGTTTACAGCCACTTGAGTGTTCCAAGAAAACATCTGACTGTTGAAAAATAAAAATCAGCACTATTTGTTGAAAAGATTATTCTTTCCCCAGTGACTTGCCTAGGTATCTTTGTTGAAAATCAACTGACCATAAATGAGCAGTCTATTTCTCAACTATTCCATTCCATTGATCTATTTGTCTTCCATTCAAGAGACCCAAGTTTGATTCCCAATAAATGCACCTCAAGCACAGCCACCACCCATTTGTCATTGGAGGGCTGTGTGCATGATGCTAAACAGGTTTCAGTAGAGCTTCCAGACTAGGACAGGTTAGGAAGAATGGCCCAGTGATCTACTGAAAAAATCAGCCAAGGAAAACCCTATGGATCACAATGGTCTGATCCTGTTGTGTACCTGGGGTTGCCATGAACCAGGGCTTACTCCATGGCAGCTAACAACAGCGTGCCAATACCACTCTGTCTTGATTACTGTAGCCTAATAGTGAGTCTTGAAAACACACAAATTTTAGAATTAGCTTGCCAATTTCAATAAATAAAACCTAGGGCATTTTGTGATTAATTTAAATCTATAGATCAATTTGAGGTGCAGTGACACCTTAATAATATTGAGTCTTCTGATTTATTTTTTCTCTGTGTAACATTATGGATAGTTGCAATTAGTATGTCATTAAGTTCACCAATGTTTTTCTTCTGCAATGTCTAATCTCCTGGTAGTCGCATCCAGTATGTTTTTCATTTTAGGTATTGTATTTTTTTATTTCTATAAACTCCATCTTCGGTTTTTTAAAAATATATATATCTTTCATTTTTCTCCTCATGATCCTGTTTTCCTCTATCTTCTTAAACATAAAGAGCAAAATTATTATAGCTATTTAATATCTTTAGGAGCCCTGGTGGTGCAGCAGTTAAGCAGCTTGGTTGCTAACTGAAAGGTTGGTGGTTCAAACCCTCCTGCCATTCCATGGGAGAAAGATGTGCCAGTCTGCTTCCATAAAGATTACAGCCTTGGAAATCCTACGGGGCGGCTCTACTCTGTCCTATAGGGTTGCTATGAGTCAGAATCGACTCAACGACAATGGGTGTTTAATGTCCAAATATCTAATATCTGTGGGTCTATTTTCACTGATTGATTTTTTTTTCTCCTGGGTCATTTTTCCTCTTCTTCACATATCTAGGTTTTTTTTTTTTTGTTTGTTTTTTATTGGATGCTACACTATGTGAATTTTTATGCATGGTTAGTTGATGCTGTTTATTGTACTTATTTACAGAGTGTTGAATTTTGTTCTGGTGCACAGTTAAGTGACTTGGAATCAGTTGGATCATTTCAAGATTTGCTTTTAAGTGTTGTTAGGGTGGATCTAGAACAGCCTTTAGACAAGGCCCTATTTATTCCTCCTGCTAAGGCAATACCCTTTTGAGCACCCTACCTGATGCCCCTTGTAAATATTATGAGATCTTTCCATTCTGGCCTGTTGGAACACAAACTATTTCCAGTCTTGTGTGAGCTATGGGAATTTTTCTACCTACTCATTCCAGTGGTTCTTTCCCGGGGCTAAGGTGGTTTTCTCTTATGCATGCACAGACCACGTATTTAGCCAAATATTCCAGCGGACCCTTCTTCCCCATAGACCTGGAGACTTTCCTTTCTCTCTCTTTCTCTTTCTTTCTTTCTTTCTCCAGCTCCCTCTTCTCCAGTTCTCTGCCCCATAAATTTTAATTTGGCCTCCTCAAACTCCAGTATCTATATCCTCAAATCAGCGAGACCCCTGGGCTCTGACTGGGTTCCTTCTCCCTGAACTGCAGCCTGGAAACTGCCTTGAGACAATACCAGTAAACCGGTTGCCGTTGAGTTGACCCAACTCATGGCGACCTCATGTGTGTCAGAGTAGAACTGTGCTCAGGGTTTTCAATGGCCGATTTTTCAGAAGTAGATTACCAGGTTTGTCTTCTGAGCCTTCAGATGATAAGCTGATGTAATCATAGGGCTCATCTTTTTGTTTCAATTTTTTCAAGGATCATAATTTTGCACTGCCTGATAGCCAACATCTGCAAATAGTTGTTCCATCTATTTTCTTTGTTTTTGTCATTATTTCAGGTGGGAGAGGAAATCGAGGTCCTTTTACTTCATCTTGGCAGAAACAGTTCTCCCTGCTGTTCTAAAATCTCAAAGTCAAACATTTGTCAAAACACAGAGTGAATTCTAATGTAAGCTATAGGCTTTTAGTTAATAACATTGCGTCCATATTGGCTGTAACACAGGTAACAAATGTACCACAGGAATGCATGATGCTAATAGGAGAAACTGCATCCGGGGGAGAGGGGATACATAGTAACTCTCCGTACTTTCTGTACAATTTTCTGAAAGTTAAAACTGCTCTAAAAAATAAAGTCTATAAAAAAAAGTCACAAAGTTACTCAGTTCAGGCCTGGAGGGTGGCATCTCATACTGCCTTCTCTTCAAAGGCCAGTTTTAACACAATGTCCTCTCTAAATACTTCCTCAGTGTCTCCACTTAGAAGTAACTTCTTCCTCCTCCAAGTATCACAGCTTCTAAAGAAAGCACTGTGACATAGTCACTTTTCTACCGTTTTTGTGTAGTTAAATGTTATGAGCCAGTTGTTTTGGTGATCACAATTTGATGCAATGAATCAAATGCGTAAAACTGCTGTGTTTATACTACCTAGTAATTTGCTGGTGCAAACTGTTAACACACTCAGCTGCTAACCAAAAGGTTGGAGGTTACAATCAACCCAGAAGTACCTCGAAAGAAAGTCCTGGTGGCCTACTTCCGAGAAATCGGCCACTGAAAACTCTATGGAGTGCAGTTCTACTCTGACAAACATGGGGTTACCATGAGCTGGAATCGACTCAGCAGCAATTGGTTAGTAATTTCTTTGATACATATCACAGATCCATGGGTGAGGATTAAAGATAAAGTCTCAGGCTCAAAAATAGGGTGAGACTCAGTGACAGGCTGAGAGCACCAGTTTGGAATATGACTTGCTAATAAGAAAATGTTAATTTTTTATATTTTAGGCCATGTCAAAATGTCCTACATTAAAATGGCTGCTCTAGAACATCGTGCACTTTCACCATGTCCTATAAATGACTTAGTTGTTTCTACCAGATATCACAGTTAGTAGTAGCCAGGTTTTATATCTCTTACTAACAATAAGTTCATAGAGGACAGGGGCCATGTCTTTAATGTGTTATTGTATGCCCAAAACCCCTAGCACAGGAAGTTTCTCAGAGTAACAACTCAAAATATTTATTGAATAAATAAATAGATAAGTGGATGGATAAGTGGATGGATGGATGGATGACTGCTCCGTTTTCCAACTGATTCACAGAAGTCTACTTAACTTTTAATGAATCAGGATAGGAAGAATTCAGGTGGTCACCATCACAAATGAAATCTCCCAATAATAACAACATTACTTACAAGAGTTAGTGCATATTGAGTACTACTCCGTGCCAGACATTCTACTAAGGGTTAGGATGCATTCTGTCGTTGACTTGGAGCCAGATGCATGAATCATTCCTTTAACCCTTTGAAATAAGTAGTATTATTCTCATCCCCATTTAATAAATGAGGAAATTGAAGTACTTTAAGGCTAAGTAACTTGAACAAAATCAAAGAGCTACTAAGTGCTACAGCCATGACATGTGCTCAGTCTGACTCCAGTCTCTATGCTACACTGTATGTAAAGAAAATCTTGAAGTGATTAAGCAAACTTGCTGAAGATCACACAGCTAAGAAGTGGAAGAGGTAGGATTTGATCTCAGGTCTGCCTGAGGTCAAGTCCAGACTTCATCACTAGAATCGACTGCTCTTAGTTTTTATCTAACGGAAATTACTCAATCATATTTCATTCTTTGCTTAGACTTCCAAAAAGCTCAGAGTCAAATTTTAACCCTCTTCTCATCAAAGCATAAAATGGTATTAGATGCAATCTAAACATCAGACTGTTTTCATATTGTTTTCCTACAGTTTCCTATTGCCTTGCTTTCCTCGTATGGTTTTCTTTTTTTTTGGTAAATTAGGGTGTACTACGTGCATTTCTGAAGTGCACAGGACATATTAGAGCCTTTTTTAATGAGTTGGAGGAGTAATTAATTAACACAGAGTTTATAATATAAACTTGACCTCTGGCTTTTGAGAGCTGGATTCCACTGGAAATAACTCATTGCCGTGGAGTCAAATTTCAACACATAGTGACACCATAGGACAGAGTAGAACTGCTCCATAGGGTTTTCAAGGCTGTAAATCTTTACAGAAGCCGACTGCTGCATCTTTCTCCCATGGACCGGCTGGTGGGTTCGAACCACTGACCTTTCAGTTAGCAGCCAAACACTTAGCCACTGTGCCACCATAGGAAATAAAACCAAAAAACTAAACCCATTGCTGTAGAGTCGATTCTGACTCATAGCGACCCTATAGAAGGAAGGAATAAGAAGGGGTGAATACAGAGGAACAAAGGAAAGTGAAGGAGGGAGAGGAAAAAAGGAGAATATTCTATCCCTGAGCATATATTCCAGTACCATCTCATGCCACAACTCCAAATGTAAAGATACATCCGATTCCTTCAATGTAAAAGAAAAGCAAGTCAATGAACTAATTTGAATCACAGTGTGGTTGTCCGCTCTCAAAGACGTTAAGAAGAGAGGAGAAGAAAAAGAAGGAAGAAGAGTGTAGTAGTAATAAAATAACGTGTTCAGTGCTTACTACATGTCAGGCATTCTTCTAAACACTTTGCACGTATTAACTCATTTAAGCCTCACAAAAATTCTGAGTTAGACGGTGCTATTATCCCATCTACTTGTGAGTTAACCTAGACACAGAAGCTAAATAACTTTCCCAAGATTCCAACCAACCAACCAACCAGCTGTCATCGAGTCGACTCTGATTCATGGTGAGCCCAGGTGTGTCAGAGTAGAACTGTGCTCCATAGGGTTTTCAATGGCTCAGTTTTCAGAAGTAGATCACCAGGACTTTCTTCTGTGATGTCTCTGGATGGACTCAAGCTTCTAACCTTTGTTAAGCAAACTTTGTTAATTGTTTGCACTACCCAGGGACTCGTTCCCAAGATTACATATCTTGTTATTGGTGGAATCAGCAGAGACACTGATAACAACTTAATTTCAAAAGATTCTACACATATTTAAAAATATGCGTGCTAATCTAAAAGTGAAACTAATGGCTAGAATTAATTGAAATGTAAGAAAGGGAAATTTGGACAAAGTTCCCTGTGCGCTCTGCCGGTCTTGTTTTACTTGGAGCTGGTGTGGACTTTAGTGACGTTTGCGACAGTGAAGAGAATCTGAAGATCTGGCTGTTAGCATAGAACTTGTACTCTTGTTTCTCAGCCTCCTCCAGCTTTTCTCATTCCTCACTGTTTCCTGGTCTTCTCTCCAGGCTGAAGTGTCCTTCACAATGCTGTCAATGCAAGGAGCCCAGATGCTGCAGAAGCTTGAGAATTCCTTGAGGAAAAGCCTTCCTGCATCCTTAAAGGTGAGAATGGCACATTCTAAAGGGAGCAAGAAATGGCAACTTCCTCTGAAAGAAGAGGAAAAGATACTAACATTTATTGAACACCTGTTCTGTGCCGGGCATTATCTCATGTTCCTTCTCACTTAATTTTCATTACCTTTCTACAAGATAAGGAGCTCTGGTGGTGTGGTGGTTAAGTGCTCGGCTGCTAACTGAAGGTTGGTGGTTTGAATCCACCAGCCACTCTGCAGGAGAAAAATGCGGCAGTCTGCGTCCATAAAGGTTTACAGCCTTGGAAACCCTATGGGGCAGTTCTACTCTGTCCTATCGGATTGCTATGAGTTGGAACCAACTTGAGGGCAATGGGTTTGGTTTTTTTTTCTCTACAATATATTTACTATTATGTCCGGGTCACAGATGAAAAAAGGGAGGCTCAGTTAGATAATTTGCCCAATATCACACAAATAGTGAACTGCAATGGTATGTTGTAAACGTAGGTATGTCTGAGACCAAACACTGCTTTTTGTTTGAGCTGGTTCAAAAATCATCCCATTGTTTCCTTTTCCCAAGAAACATTTCATAACAGTATTTGCCCAGAGTTCTCCAAAGTTTACTGAGATTACATATTAATGTTTAATGTGCTCAACCCAAAGAATACTTGCCAAGTGAGAGATTAGCTATCATGAGTCTTCCTGGAACATGGTCATAGGTCAAATTACGTTTATCAAGCCTCAAAATATTGTGATTTACAAATAAGTCAATTAAGGAGTCTCAGAATTTTTAAGTATGGCCCTTTTCATTGCAATGTTATATTTGCAAAGGGAGTGAATCCATGCACATGTGTGTGTGTGTGTGTGTGCGTGGATGTGTGTGTGTGTGTGGATGTTACCATTTAAGTACAGCAGAACTGGGGATCAGTTCATTTGAAGCTTCTTTGGCTAAAGAAAATAGATGACTTTTCACAGCCAACTAGCTCCAGGTCCAAGTGTCATAGTAGTATAGGAATAGTGATAGTGCTGGCAGGGTCTTTTCATGGATCACCTCTGTGCCCCAGTGGAAATCTAGAATATTTGTATGCTAGGTACTTTTAACGGAGGTATAACCTAGAACTCACTGTTACTTAATACTTACTTCTGGAATGGCTGAGAGAAAGCCCATTCATTCTTCTAAGTATTGGATATTTAAATAGATTTTATCACATGCGCCAGCTCCAGTAGATTCAATTTAGAGTAGATACCTGAATCACCGAGAAGCCTGGGTGGTGTGAGCAGTTTGCAATCGACTGCTAACCTAAAGGTTGACGGTTTGAACCCACCCAGCAGCTCCTCAGAAGAAAGGCCTGTTGAACTGTTTCTGTAAAGTATATAACCAAGAAAATCCTGTGGAGTAGTTACTCTGTAAAACATGGGGCCTGCATGAGTTGGGGGACAACTCAACAGCAGCTAACAAACAACCTCAACATCTGAATCACTATGTTTTGAGTTAAGCAGAAAAAAAAAAAAAAGAGTTTTAATTAATTAGGTTATGGGAATAGGAAAAAGGAACAGTTCCACATATTAAAGATAGTGTAAATAAATTTTACAGGCCCAAATACAACTGTGTAAAAAGGTAACGTCTATATTTTACCCATACCATAAAAATAAAAAAAAAACAAACCCGCTGCCATCGAGTTGATTTAACTCATAACTACCCTATAGGACAGAGTACAACTGCCCCCTAGGAGCAGCTGGTGAATTCGAACTGCCGACCTTTTGGTTAGCAGTCATAGCTCTTAATCACTGTGTCACCTGTACTGAATTTCTCGATCAAGCCTCCACTCGTGGCTGGAAATACCATAAATTCAGATAAATTCAGTAAGTTTATAAGGTCTTCTCCCTTCTCTTTCTCCCTGGTCTAATATCAACAGTTCACGTGGGATGGGGAGTGGCAAGAGGGATGGATACAGGCGTAGTTCTTGGTCACCATTTGTCGATGGTGGCAGCCATTGAAGTGTACACCATCTTACTTGGTCTTTGGTCATTGGCACACTTCCGTGCTGGCGTCTGCTGAGGCTTCGTGTTCACACCTGTCATGAGGTCCATGCTGTTGTCCACTGCTGTATTCCCCAACCCAAAACCGTAAGAACACTTAGTGTCCAGAGGCACTCTCTCACTCTCGCTCTCTCCCATCTTGATGACCCTCTTGAGGGTAGAGATGCTTAAACTGATCCTTGAAAAGATTTAACAGCCTGTCCTATATGGCAGGGTGGGGATCCAAGGATGGACCCAAGCTATAAGACCCCAAAGCCTACGCTCTTGAGCACTAGGTGGTAGCCTCCTCTTGCTGATGGGAGTTCATTTAACCTTTCCAGATGGTAATGTGGAAATAAGTGTTAAAAAGTTTTAAATATGCACATTACCTTTGGATCAGCGATTACTCCTCTAGATTTCCTAAGAAAATATTAGGTACCTATGCAAAGATTTTTGTGCAAGCATGTTCTATAAGGAATAATTTGTTGAATCGAAAAGTTGGCAACAATTGAAATGCCCATCAATAGGCAAACAAATAGATGAACTGTGTGATACATCCATATAGTGGGATCCTATGGAGCCCTGGTGGCTCAGAGGTTAAGAGCTTTGGCTGCTAACCAAAAGGTCAGAAGTTGGAATCCACCAGCTGCTCCTTGGAAACCTTATGGGGCAGTTCTGCTCTGTCCTATAGGGTGGCTATGAGTCGGAATCCACTAGACAGCAATTGGTGTGTTTGTTTGTTTTTTGGCCTTATGAAGCCTTTAGAAAATAATGGAAAGTGTTTGCATATATTAACATGGAAATGTGCCCACAGTGTGTTCATTGGGGGAAAAAATCAGATTGCAAAACAGAATATATCAGGTAATTTTGTTTTTGTAAAATTGTGTCTCTCCATGCATTTGAATAAAGTCCTTAAAAAAATCATATTAAAATATCAATAAAGAGTAGTGCTTTTTAAATCATTATTTTTATTTGTGTGAATATTTCACTTTATGTATAATTCTTATAATTTGATGGGGAAAAAGTTTTTTTTGTTTGGGGTAAAAATGTAGTCCATAAAGATGATTTGATCTAGATGCCATTTGGTCCCTTTCTACCACACGTTTTCATGATTTCATATAAATAATCATTGTTCTGATCAAACACAAGGCACTTCGCCATCCCATCCTAACACGCCAACCCTCCTACTTTCTTGGGATACTGCAGGTTTATGGCACTGTCTTCCATATCAACCAGGGAAACCCGTTCAAGTTAAAGGCCCTAGTGGACAAGTGGCCAGATTTTAATACCGTGGTTGTCCGCCCTGAGGAACAGGTAAGGTACCAGATGTGGAATGAATATGCTTCTATGTCGCTGTTTGCTGTGTGTCTATCATGTGACTGGCAATATGGTAGACCCTGGGGGTACAGAAATGAACCATGGTGATAGGGAACAAGTCCGTGTCCTCAAGAAGTTCATACCCTGGAGGAGAAGATAAACAAATAAATAACAACACAGTGTGAGATATGCACGAACAGAAGATGTACAAGGTATAAAACTAGTCCAGGCAAAAGCTGATTATGTGGTGGTGGTTACGGGAGAGGGTTTGTGTCTTAGTCATCTAGTGCTGCTATAACAGAAATACCACGAGTGGATGGCTTTAACAAAGAGAAATTTATTTTTTCACTGTAAAGTAGGCTGAAAGTCCAAATTCAGGGCGTCAGCTCCAGGGGAAGGCATTCTCTCTCTGTCAGCCTTCTCATCAGTGCTCCCCCAGACTAGGAGCTTCTCTGCTCAGGAACCTTGGCTCCAAAGGATGCGCTCTGCTCCCAGTGCTTTTTTTCTTGGTAGTATGAGGTCCTTCGTCTCTCTGCTCACTTCTCTGTTTTATATCTCAAGAGATTGCCTCAGGACACAATCCAGTCTTGTAAGTTGAGTCCTGCCTTACTAACACAACTGCCACCCATCCTCCCTCATTAACATCATAGAGGCAGGATTTACAACATATAAGAAAATCACACAATACCAGGAATCATGGACCAACCAAATTGACACATACATTTTAGGGGAACATAATTCAATACATGATAGTTAGAGACATCGTTTGCTGGAGGTTTCACCTGAACTTGATTTTGTAAATAAATATATTTTTGTCAGACTGAGAAGGAAAAGAGCATTCTAACCAGAGACAGTAGAAAGCAGACAGGAAGGTGAGCACAGTGAGCTAGGGGAACAATAAAGAGCAAAATTATAATGCTAGAATTTCCATATACGTTTTGGGCAAAGGTTTTTAAAAAGTAGTGGAGCTAAATTGTTAATACATTTCAAAGACAAAAATTCTTAAATTTATTTTAAAACATCAAATGAAAATATAAATTTATAAAAATATTAATGTGATGCCTCTACTACAAGCAAAATGATATTTAAAAATCACTAAAATAATGCATAAAATGAAGAATTTTACATTAATAAGAAAACTTAGAAAGAAATAATATTATTTGTTCTTTTATTTTAAATGTGATCTTACAGAAGAAAACGTATCAGTGGTATCACTACTGACTTGTGAATGTATTTTTTGTGCAACATTTTCCAACTACATTGCTTCTATACTAATTGGGGTAAGATTTTTCTCTGCCTCCTTCCTCCAAATAATGTCATCTGTTACTCAGTAATTTGAGGGGATCATTCTGAGTAAGTGGTTTGTTTGTTTTTCTGGAATGACAATTTATCTATGTTATTTTTTTAGGAAAGCTTTTCAAATCGGTCTTCATTTTCTTTGGTTTCATTATGTACTGATATAGATTTTAATGCATATTTGCCTGTATCACATTTAACATTGTCGTGTTCATCATCTGTGTGTTCTGCAAGAATCTGAACTATAGTAAAATTCATTCTTGCAACAGAAGTCTTCCCTTGTCAGTTGCTTTTATCATCTTCCTGTAGAGGATTATGGAGCGATAGCAGAGTGCTTTCTAAATGGTTATGTTTTTGATCTGAAATTTTAATGTAATATATGTGTAGAGAACAATATTTTGCTGCAATTTTCCATTATAAAATTTTTTATTGTGCTTTAGATGAAGGTTTACAGAGCAAATTAGTTTCTAATTAAGCAATTAATACACATTGTTTTGTGACATTGGTTGCCAACCCCACGACGTATCAACACTCTCCCCTTCTCCACCTTGCGTTCCCCATTACCAGCTTTCCTGTGCCCTCCTGCCTTTTCGTCTTTGCCCCTGGGCTGGTGTACCCATTTAGTCTCGTTTTGTTTTATGGGCCTGTCTAATCTCGCTGAAGGGTGAACCTCAGGTCAGTACTGAGTCAAAAGGGGTGTCCGGGGGCCATACTCTCAGGGTTCCTCCAGTCTCTGTCAGATCAGTAAATCTGGTCTTTTGTGAGTTAGAATTTTGTTCTACATTTTTCTCCAGCTCTGTCCAGGGCCCTCTATTGTGATCCCTGTCAGAGCAGTCAGTGGTGGTAGCCAGGCACCATTTAGCTGTGCTGGACTCAGTCTGGTGGAGGTTGTGGTAGCTGTGGTCCATTAGTCCTTTGGACTAATGTTTTCCCTTGTGTCTTTGGTTTTCTTCATTCCCGCTTGCTCCAGACAGGATGGGACCAGCAGGGTATCTTAGACGGCCACTCACAGGCTTTTAAGACCCCAGACGCTACTTACCAAAGCAGAATGTAGAACATTTGCTTTATAAACTATGTTATGTCAATTGAGCTAGATGTCCACCGAGATCCACCATAAATGTAATACTTGAATCTCTGATCTTGATCTCATGATTTAAGTGATTCAGAAATAATGGTAATGCACCCGTAAAAATATCAATATTTCAGTACTTAAAAATTATCCTAATGTAGTGAAATTCCAAAACCCAGCATTCAATTGTAAAATAGAAAGAATTTGATTTATCCCCCTTTTCCCAATGCAAACAGGCGATGACAGATGACCTTGATCACTACACCAATACTTACCAAATCTACTCCAAGGATCCCAAGAACTGTCTGGAATTCCTCGGCTTACCAGAAGTCATCAATTGGAAACAACATTTGCAGATCCAAAGTAAGAGGACTGGGATGTGTGCTGACTCACTTCTTTGTGCTGAGCAAAGCCCTCATATGACTTAAACCTCAAGTTCCAGACACTCAGTCTGCTGTCCATTTTTTTTAACTCAACTGAAACTGTATCTATAAAAGAAAAGAAAAAAAAAAAAAAAAACCCTCAAAGCTAGTAGAGAATAGGTTTCATATACCAGTTGCCATCAAGCCAACTGCAACTCAAGGCAACCCCATGTGTGTCGGAGTAGAACTGTGCTCCATGAGATTTTCAATGGCTGATTTTTTGGAAGGAGATTGTCAGGTCTTTCTTCTGAGGCACTTCTGGTTGGATTCGAACCTCAAACCTTTTGGTTAACAGCTGAGTGTGTTAACCATTTGCACCACCCAGGGACTCCAAGTTTCATATAGGGAACCATAATATAATTTCTTGGTGCCAATGACCTATGATATATTTTGCAAAGATAGCCAGGATCCCTGACAGTGATTAGTTGTGAGAGCAGAGTTTCCATCTGGCCTTCTCTTCCTGGAAAAATAATGAGAGTTCATTGCACCACAGGGCACTCTTCTAGTCACCAAAGACAACTGTCACAGTTATGAGCATGCTCTCTGTAGTCAGACTGCCTAGGATGGCATCCTTATTCTTTCTGTTCCTTGCTGTGTGATCTTAGCCAAGTGATTTACCCTCTCTGAGATTAGTGTTCTTCATATATAAAAGTGAGGATAATAATAGTACCTAAAACATGTTGGCTTGTTGTTGTGTGCCGTCAAGTTGATTCCGACTCATAGTGGCCCCATGTGACGGAGTAGAACTGTCTCATAGGGTTCCTAGGCTGTAATCCTTAAGGAAACAGATCACCAGGTCTTTCTCCTGTGGAGCTGCTGAGTGGGAGAACGGCCAACATTTCAGTTAGCAGCCAAGGGCTTAATCATTGTGCCACCAAGGCTTCTTACCTAAAACATAGGGGCAATGAAAAGCCGAAATAATAATTTATTTATTTTTTGTTGTTGTTGAGAATATACACAGCAGAACATACACCAATTCAACAATTTCTACATGAATCAATTCGGTGACATTGATTACATTCTTTGAGTTGTGCAACTACTCTCACCCTCTTTTTCCGAGTCATTCTTCCCCATTAACATAAACTCACTGCCCCCTAAGTTTCCTATCTGATCTTTTGAGTTGCTGTTGTCAATTTGATCCCATATAGATAGATCTTAAGAGAGCACAAGGCAGATAGTCTTTACTAGTTAAGCTAAACTATTGTTTGGTTTTAAGAAGGCTTCAGTGAAATGAAATCTTGAATAGGAAGAGCTTAGCACAATACTTGGATATATCAGTTAGCTTTTGCTGCATAGAAAAACCACCCTAAAGTTAAATCAACAGTCACTGATTAGCTCATAATTCTGTGAATCAGCGATTTGGCTGGGCTTTGCAAGGCAGGTTTTCCTTCGTTTAGTCATTCAGTTGTGGTCAGGTGGTGGGTGGACTATGGGCTGGTTGCTATAGTGTGATCTCACTCATGTCTGAATGATGGTTCTGGCTGTCAGTTAGTGGCAGTTGTTGTCTGTGGTGACAAGGTGATGAGGCCATGTGGAGGCTAGTATATGTATGCTGTCAGGTAGCCTGGTGTAGGCCTACTCGTATGATGTTAGTTTCAGGGTAACCTAGAGCAGAAAAGAGAGGGAAAACTCCAACATGCAAGCACTTTTAAGCCTCTCCAAACACCGATTTACTTTTGTCCCATTGATGAAAGGAAGTCACATGACCACAGTAAGCCTCAGCGCATTAGGGGACTATCCTAGGGAATGGATATCAGTAGGTTTGGACAAATCATGGGCTATTACTGCAACAATTTGCCATTCTGAGGACACAGTAAGTGCTCAGAGATGTTGGCTACTATTTTTTATAACTCACCTCTTTTAATTACCAAAACTGCATGGTTATGCAGACTGGAAAACTTGGTTCTTGTCTTGGTACTGCCATTAATGTCATGACCATGGCCGAATCAATCCCTGGGCATGTCTTCACTTGTGTAAAACAGGGAAAGTTGCCCAAATACTTAATACATGGTACTAAGGTCACACAGCATCAGCACCAACCCCAGAACGAAGGTTTTCTGAATCTAAATCCCAGACATTTCTTATTCCGCTGGAGAGCTTCTCCCTGGAATGTACTTAAGCAATTAACATCTTTCCTTCTAATCCCATCTAGGTTCACATGCCAGCCTGAATGAGGTGATACAAAACCTTGCAGCCATTAAATCCTTCAAGGCCAAGCAAACAGAATGCATCCTCTATATGGCGCCTGAGACAGCAAGGAAACTGGCTCCTTCCTTACTGGATACAAAGAATTTATCACCCACGGGTGGCAGACCCAAGGCCATGTGAGTGTGATGAAAGCTACTCTGCACTGTACATTCTTCTTACCACTAAAGTAGCCTCCCAACTTCTTTCCTAGCATTCTACTTCAAGGCTATCAAATCAGTCCCGTCTACCTCTTCAATCTGTCTTGTCCTTCCTGCTCACTCCTTCCAACAACACTAGCCTTCTTTCTGTTCCTCTATTATCACATGCTCATCCATACTCCTGGGAGCCCTGGTGGTACAGTGGTTAAGAGATATGGCTGTTAACCAAAAGGTCGGCAGTTCGAATCCACCAGCCACTCCTTGGAAACCCTATGGGGCAGCTCTACTCTGTCCTGTAGTGTTGCAGGACTTCAGATTTGCTATTTCCTCGGCCTATTCTGTCTCTCAAGATGATCGAGGTAAGATTAAATGTAAAGTTTCATAAAACTTGTTGCCGTCAAGTGGATTTCGACTCATGGCGACCCCATGTGTTACAGAGTAGAACTGTACTCCATAGGGTTTTCTTGGCTGTAATCTTTACAAAAGCAGATCACTAGGCCTTTCTTCTGTGGTGCCCTTGAGTGGGTTTTAATTGCCAGTCTTCAGGTTAATAGTCAAAACTGTTTGTCACCCAGGGACCATAAACTTCATGTTGTTGTTGTTGTTTGCCCCTGGGCCGATTCTGACTCATAGCGACCTCATGTGACAGAGCAGAACTGCCCCAGAGGGTTTTCTTGGCTGTAATCTTTATGGAAGCAGATCACCAAGTCTTTTTCTCACAGAGCTGTTGGGTGAGTTCGAATCGCCAATAGTTTGGTTAACAGCTGCACCACCAGAGCTACTTATAAAACTTCATATTCATGAGCTTTTCTTTTCTCTTGGTCTCTCCACAGCAACCAAGAGCTGTTTAAACTCTCATCCTTGGATGTCACCCATGCTGCCTTAGTGAATCAATTTTGGTTGTTCGGTGGCAACGAGAGGAGCCAGAGACATATTGAACGCTGTATCCGGGCCTTCCCCTCCTATTGTCTGCTGGGGCCTGAGGGGAACCCTGTGTCCTGGGGCTTGATGGATCAGACTGGAGAGATAAGGATGGCAGGTACTTTGCCTGAGTACCGGGAACAAGGCCTTGTCTCCCATGTTGTTTATTCCCAAACCCAGGATCTGGACAAACTTGGCTTCCCCATCTATTCTCACACAGACAAGAGCAACAAAGCTATGCAAAATATGAGTCACACTCTGAACCATATCACCATGCCCTGTACCTGGAACCAGTGGAACTGTGTTCCTCTGTGATGCTCGACCTGAACACAGAAAATGTTGGGGTGGGGGGCTGGGCATGTGGATGGAGGAGTGGATGGGTGGATGGAGAGAAAGAATAAATTGTAACCACTGGTAAAGGAGTAAGTACTGTTTGGGCTCTGAGGAAGCAGAAATACATGGTTAACAAAATAGCCACGGTCACTGCCCTCAAAGAGCTCATGGACTTCCATTTGGTTCCTCAGCACATAGCAGGCTCAGACATTCCTTCAGTGGCATCCACATTTTTTTAGTTTCCCACATTTCCAGGATTGCTGTAACACTTTTTCATCAGTAGCATCCCTGGCCTCTACCCACTAGATGCCGGTAGTATCCTCCCTCCCAGTGTTGCCAACCAAAAATATCTCCACACATTCCCAAATGTCCCCTGGAGGCAAAATAGCCCCTGGTTGAGAACTACTGGTTTAGAGTTGTGGTTCTCAGACTTGAGCATGCATCAAAATCATCTGTAAGCTTGTTAAAAACACAGATTGCTGGGTCCCATCCTTAGATTTTCTAATTCAGTTGATATTAAGTAGGGTCCAAGAATTTGCATTTCTAACAAGTTCCAAAGTGATCTTGATATTGCTGGTCCAGAGACATCGTATGAGAACTACTGCTATAGAGAAATAATAGAGCACATCTTATTCCCTAGGACTGAAGATGGAAATTCATATCCCACTCTACTTAAGCATATTGATTTTACTTTTGTAGTTATAATGGAAACTTGTGTTCCAACTGATTTTTAATATTATTTCATAAAAACTTAATATTTCTATAACTTTATCATTTTGATGGTGGCAAAATATTTAATCATACTGATATAGTATCATTTACTTTCTTTGTTGGTAAACACTGAGGTTTATTTTCTTTTTTTCTTCTTTTCTTCAGTTTTCTCTTTCCTTCCTTCCTTTCTTCCTCCCTCCCTTCCTTCTTTCCTTCTTCATGTCTTCCTTCTTTATTCTTTTTCTTAAACTTATTTTCTTGAGGAAAATTCCTGGATCTGGAAATGCCAAGATCAAAGAGGGCCTACATTCTCGTAACTCTTGATTTAGATTTCCAGATTTAGATTTCTCCATGCTGGCAGCACAAAAACGAATCTGTTAAATTCTCCATAATTTTCCTCATTTCAACAACAACAATAAATATTAATTGATCACTTACTATGTGCCAGGCACTGTTCTATACGTTTGGGACATATCAGTGAATAAAAGAAAGATCCTTTGTGGAATTTATAAACTATGATCATTTATTGACACATCTTACTATAATTTGATGATATTTTTATTATAAAGCACTAGGATGATGTAATGATTCTTGCTGAGAGGGCAGTCTGCCTTTATGATTCCCATCCAGGCTGACTAAGGAGCCCTAGTGGCACAGTGGTTAACGCAATCAACTGCTAACCAAAAGGTCGGTGGTTTAAAACCACCAGAGACTCCAAGGGAGAAAGATGTGGCAGTTTGCTTCCATAGAGATTTACACCTTGGAAACCCTACGGGGTTGCTAGGAGTTGGAATCAACTTGACAGCGGTGGGTTTTGGTTTCCAGGCCACCTAAGCTGAAGCCTTGGGCTCAGAGCATTCTCTGATAAGGAGGCTAGGAATTGGGTCTCACTCTTTCTCCCAGTTTTCCTTGTCAGAGACGTCTTCCTCCCTGTTATGAGCTCACAGTAACTTTCTCTGTCTCCATGACTATCCATAACTAGCTAATTATACACAATTAATCTTGTAGTTAGTAGGGAAGCTGGTCACAGGATGGCCACGCTGTTTGCTTCTGAACAAAGGCATCTTCCTGGTCCCAGGATTGCTGTGCTACAGGTTCCTAAACAAAGGCATCTTTCTCTTATCTCCCTTCCTCTTGCTTCAATGCAGTCCAGCACTACAATCCTCCAGTTCTTCTACTTAAACCCAGGCCCAAGTTCCTCTTTGTTCTCTTACCCATGACGCATTGCGGAGAGTGCATGGAAGTGACTAAACATTTCACACTTTAACAGGAGCCTTTTGGGAGAACCTACTCCATTTGATAAACCCTACTCCATTTATCTCATCCTGATTTCTCTAAGTAATAAAAACCTGTGGACTCACCAGTGAGCCATGTGATTATTCGTTCTGATCCAAAGAAACCCTGCACTGTTTGATTTCTATCACTCGGAACATCACAATTCTGTTCGTTTGTGTGAGGAAGGCAAGAAATGGTTAACAGGCTGGACCAAAGTTACAGAGTTCCAAGTTTATGGTTTATAAATTAGACCCAGAAGGATTTTGCACCAAATTAATACCAACCATCCATACATATTCAGGGACCCAGGCATTAGAAATGGTCAAGTCATCCTTTAAGAACTTATCATCTCTCTTGGATGAAGGTCTAAATTGGACACCTAGGGAAACCTCACCATTAAGCAGTCCAGTAGGCAGACAGCAAACCACCCCTTCACCACTTTCCCATGAAACCTGCTGACTAGAGAACACCAGAGATTGTTTATAATAAAAGAAAATAATACCTGCAGCTAATGAGTGCTGTGCAGTGTATATGTTTAGAAAGTATATTGCCCATGCACTCTAACTGAAAAACTGACTTGAAGGCACACTTCAGTTAAATGAAAAATGAATCAAAATACAGAAATCAAGAATTAGTAATCTATAGTAAAGAGGTCTCACCATCTGTCTGTCAGTTTGTCATACTGTAGTTGCTTGCATATTGCTATGATGCTGGAAGCCATACAATACCAGCTCGGTCATCTATGGTGAACAGGTGTCAGCCAAGCTTCCAGACTAAGACAGACTTGGAAGAAAAGAATGGAGATCTACTTCTGGGTCACAACAGAACATTGCCCAACTTGCTTGCTTTGGACACGTCATCAGGAGAGATCAATCACTAAAGGAAGCATCATGTTTGGTGAAGTAGAGGGCCAACGAGGGCGTGGGAGACCCTCAGTGGGATGGATTGGCAAAACAGTCGCAATGATAGACTTGAACATGCTGGTGATTGTGAGGATGATGCAGGACCAGGCAACATTTCATTCTGTTGTACATAGGTTGCCATGAGTTGGAATCCACTCGATAGCAGATAACAACAAGAGTTGTATATTCCATTGCCTCTCTGGGAGTTATATACTGGGCATGCTTCTGTCTTTTTACAAATATTGTTTAAAATTTTTCCTGTTTACATGCATTTCAGAAAGCGATTCACTTGCATCTAAATCCATAACTGCCTAACTCTGAACTCATGCTTTTAACTAATGATATGCTAGTATGTTCTATCTTATCTCATTACTAGACAACTTTTTCATACGTTTTGGGTCAGTTCTAGACTTCTTAAAATCATAAAATGATGCAATTAACATTTTTATGTGCATAGAGTTTTGGGTTGTTAAAGCTTAAAGGTCATATTCTTATTTATTATGAAAAAAAGTACTGTGTCTAAAGTAAAAAATAAAAGGTCGTCTATGAGGTAAGAATTTTGCACACATTTTCACATTGTTGAAATTAAAAATACAAACAGATATTATGCTTTTCTCTTTTCTCAAATCTATGCCGTAAACACTTCCCCACCTGTCCATAATGTCATGTTGTTGTTAGGTGCCATCGAGTCGGTTCCGACTCACAGCGAATCTATGTACTATGGAATGAAACACTGCCCAATCCTGCAGCATCCTCATGATCCTTGTTATGCTTGAGCCCACTGTTGCAACCACTGTGTCAGTCCATCTCATTGAACGTCTTCCTCTTTTTCACTGACCCTGTACTTTACCAAGCATGTCATGTTAATGGCTATAAAATCTTCAGTTGGGAAAAACAATAAACAAAAAAAATTTCTTTCTCATTTCAATTGTTTCTAGCATTGTTTCAGTATAGGTCCTCCAAGAAGCAGACACCAAGATGGAATTAGAAGTGCTAGCTATTTATTGGGAGAAATTCCCATGAAGTATAAAGGAAAGAGGGAACAGGAGTAGGCTGGGCAATCATGTCTTACACCTGTGAAAGGAGAGAGGGGAGGAAGGAGAATTGGTTAGGAGGTGCTTTGGCCTGTGGTGCAGCTAAGAGAAAGTTTCAGCCAGGCTGATGGGGTTGTTGTTGTCAGGTGCCATTGAGTTGGCTCCGACTCATAGTGACCCTATGTACTACAGAACCGAACACTGCCTGGTCCTGTGCCATCATCACAATCGCTGCTATGCCTGAGCCCTTGTTGCAGCTACTGTGTCAGTCCATCTCGTTGAGGGTCTTCCTCTTTTCACTGACCCTTTACTTTAGCAAGCATGATGTCCTTCTCCAGGGACTCATCCCTCCTGATAACATGTTTTTCGTCTCACCGTCCTTGCTTCTAAGGAGCATTCTGGTTGTACGGGCTGATGGGGAGTTCAGAGCAAAGACTGCCTGCAAGAGGCACCCTGCCTCAGACAGAGATGGTCCAGTTCCAATACCAGTTCCACGCTCAGTCACTGCTAAGAACAGCATGGGGTCAGTGTGAACTTGGTCCACCCCAAATGCACAGCAGCTGGAAGCTGTCAGGTAACTACACTCTTCACAGTAGGTTCTCTCTCTAAGGGAGATACAACAGTGTGACACTATCAGGGCTGCTCTAGATGGTTAGTGCTCGACTACTAACCTAAAGTTTAGCTGTTTGAACTCATACAGCGGTACCGTGGAAGACAAGGCCTGGTGATCTGCTCCATAAAGAACACAGACAAGAAAACCCGGTGGAGCAGTTCTACTCTATAACACATGGTGTTGTCATGAGTTGGAATAGATCAATGAATGGCGACTAACAGCAACAACAAAATGTTTTGAGCATGAATAATGTTTTCTTCCTCTGACTCATTTCCTTTAAATAGATTCTGACACATGGAAATGCTGAGCTAAAAGGGGAAAATGAACATTGTTATGGTTCTTATACACATGGTCATAATGCCTTTGCAGGGACTTTGCCCAATGAATGAATGTATGGTTTTCCTAATTAACTAATTATCATTTAGTTAATTCATGTATTGAGCACCAGGCCGCACCGTAAATATGTATATGTGGCTGCCACAGGCAGGAAGTGAAGGGACACACTGGTCCCCCACTTACAAATACATTGGGCATGACATATCAAGAGGTGTTCCAATCAAGGAACACCTGCACTATGTGTATGTTGTGCAAAAGGCAACACATCGTCATTCAGTCTCACAAAACAGACTGCAAAGTGTGTCCTTGTGCCACTAAAACTTCCTGGAGGAAGGGGCTTCTCAGGCAGGTAAACTATCGTGCCTGCAGTGCCCTATGCTGGACAGAGATGCAGACACAGTGAGCAGCAAGCCCTATCCAGGGAGAAATTCCACATACACACCACTAGGTGATCCTTTTGTATTATTGTCATCCTTGGCTTTTAAAACAGGCAGAAAGCATGGTTGTGGGTTAACAACTTAGTCAAAAAACACACCAAAGTAGAGGGCCCCAGACAGAGCTGGAAAAAAATGTAGAACAGAATTCTAACTTACAACAAAAGACCAGACTTACTAGTCTGACAGAGACCAGAGAAACCCTGAGAGTATAGCCCCTGGACACCCTTTTAATTCAGTACTGAAGTCACTCCTGAGGGTCACCTTTCAGCCAAAGATTAGACAAGTCCATAAAACAAAATGAGACTTAATGGGCACACCTGCTCAGAGGCAAGGATGAGAAGACAGGAGGGCACAGGAAGCTCGAGGTCGAGAAGGGGAAAGTGTTGGACAAGTTGTGGGGTTGGCAACCAATGTCACATAACATTGTGTATTGTTTAACGAGAAACTAATTTGCTCCGTAAGCCTTCATCTAAAGCACAATAAAAACACACACACACACCATAAACCATAAATGTTGAAAGCCAATCCCCTCCCTTTTCCCCCTTATACTTGTCTCTGTGGTTACACCTCTACATCCCCTTAATAGCTATCCCAGTCTCTACTAGATAATACCATACGTATGAAGAAGGAACTGAAGTTGTCAATGATTTCGTTCTACGTGGATCAACAATCAACGTTCATGGAAGCAGAAGTCAAGAAATCAAATGACATATTGCAATGGGCAAATCTGCTGCAAAAGGTCTCTTTAAAGTTTTAAGAGCGAAGATGTCACTTCGATAACTAAGGTGTGCCTGACCCAAGCCAGGGTCTTTTCTATTGCCTCATATGCATGCAAAAGCTAGGCAATGAAAAAAGAAGACAGAAGAAAAATTGATGCATTCAAACTGTGGTGTTGGTGAAGAATATTGAATATACTGTGGACTGCCAGAAGAACAAACAAATCAGTCTTAGAAGAAATACAACCAGAATGCTCCTTGGAAATTAGGATGGTGAGACTTCAGCTCGCTTAATTTGGTTGGTCGTCAGGAAAGACCAATTGCTATAAAAGGACATCATGTTTGGTAAAGTAGGAGGTCATCACAAATGAAAGAAACCCTTAATGAGATGGACTGACACAATAGGCAAAACAATGCACTCAAGTATACTAATGATCATGAAGATGATGCGGGACTAGGCAACACTTCGTTCTATTATACATAAGGCAGCCATGAGTCAGAGCCGACTTGATAGCAACTAACAATAACAACTGCTAGATAAACCATAACCTCGGTAATTTTAAAGATTAAAAGCTATAATTCCCTCTCAGGATAGTGATTTTACCCCTCTGGGCAGCACATTTGATCTACTGGGGGTTTTATCACAAATTCTTCCGACCCTTACTAGGGAGTAGTTTTTCCTAAATTGTAGGTCTCACCTAAAAAGGTCTATTGGTCATTAAAATGGATTGAATGCATGAAATATTCTTTGCGAGGACTTCCGGCAAGATGGCGCTCTAGGCAGAAACACCACGCCGTCCCTCCACAACAAAGATCTGAAAAACTAAGCCAAACAGAGAA
>NW_004444176.1:2680727-2705889 GCF_000243295.1 Trichechus manatus latirostris
GTTACATGAGAAACTATCTGTTCTGTAAGCCTTCACCTGAAGTACAATAAAATATTAAAAAAAAAAAAGAAATATTCTTTGGGAAGAGGCCAAAAAAAGGTGGAAGGTCTCATTCAGGAAACTGAATGCCTCCTTTTGACTTCAGCAGAGAAAGAGATAATTTCTACTTCCAGCTGTGAAAATGGGAAGGCAGTTGAGTATGATAATGCAGAAAGTTGTATAAAGGAGTGGCTTTTGAGGTAAGCCTGGAAAGTTGGCGATTAGTTATCTATTGCTGTATAACAAACCACCACAAAATTTAGTGGTCTAAGACAACATTCAGTTTTCTATCCCTCACAGTTCTGTGATTTGACTGGGCTCAGCTGGGCGTTTCTGTTCCATGAGATGCTGGCCAGGAGCTATGTTGGACTAGAATGTTCAAGATGGTTCACTTACGTGTCTAGTATCTGGGTGAAGATGGGGTGAAGGCTAGGCTAAGCTGGCACACTTGCAGAGCTGGGCCTCTCTTTTGCTCCAGCAGTCTCAATGTCTGTCCTTCTCCATGTGGCCTCTTTCTATGTGGTCTCTCCAGCAGAATAGCTGGATAGCTAGCTCCAGGTTACCAGAAGCCTTCTTTAGCCTAGGTCTCAAAATGGCACAGCTTCCTGTCTGTTACAGTGAATTGGTTAAAGTCATTGGGCCAGCCCAGATCCACTGTGGGAGGGGACCTCATAGGGGCTTGAACACTGGCATGTGGATGGCTCATTGGGGGTCGTCTTTGGAGACCAATTATAATAACACATAAGAAAAAGATGTTGAGATGTAGGAGAATGATGGGCTGAGGAAAAAGCATAAAAAATGGCACACAGTGGATAAAATAGAAGGGAACTGACTAGTTTAAAGTGAAACAGAAGCAAGAGTCTGACATGCTGGGGAACTTGAATGTTAGACTCAGCAATCCGGACTCAATTTTATTCAGTATTCTCAAATCTAACTGTGCCGCAGAATCTATTGGGGATTGTCCCCTGTTGATGTGATTTTATTACTTACTACGGAAAAGAAAAACACCAGTTGGCAGCATCTCAGCGGGAGGAAGTCGAGATCAGAATTGTAAGTTTAAAGTGGGTCCTTCAACAGGGAAAAGGGAGAAACTTGATTAGGACTGGGTAAAGATCACAATACAACAGCACAGGTTTGGGGGAAAAAGCAAGAGAAGGCAAGGTATTCACATAATCTTAGGGTATAACTGTCGATGTTTTCCTTTGCAGAATTGATAAGCCTTTTGGAAACTCCTATAATGAATAATGAAGTAATTTGCCTGGGCAAGAGTCTTCTGTCATAGTAAAGTGTTGCTAATTAAGACCATAGAATAGTAATATCATATTAATGTAGACGTAAGTTGTGTGCGGGGCCCTGTTGGCACAGTGCTTAAGAGCTTGGCTGCTAACCAAAAGGTCGGCAGTTGGAATCCACCAGCTGCTCCTTGGAAAGCCTATAGGGCAGTTCTAATCTGTCCTATAGGGCCACTATGAGTCAGAATTGACTCGACGGCAATGGGTTTTGGTAAGTTGTATGGGGTGTAGTTTGGTTCTCAAAACTTTGTCAAAATTACAGATTTCCAGAACTTATCTTTAAATGTCCTGATTCAATAAAGCCCAAGAACCTCTATTTACAGCAGGCTTAATTGAGAAAGAATGCTATAAGCAATGAGCCACTGCAGGTTTTTGTCTAGCAGGCTGCCTGGATCCTGGCTGTGTGCTTCAGGTGGTGGGGACATTGAGCAAAGGCTACAGAAATCATCCAGACAAGATATAATGAAGGTATGAGCTGTGAGTTCAGAGGACACAGGTTAATTCAGTGATGCTGGTCTGGACTTTTCTCACTCTGTCTTCCTCTCCCAGCTTTCTCATCTCTTTGATGATTCTTGGTGTTCTCAAAGCTCAGGTACAAAGAATAGGTGTGTCCATAACCAGGTGGGGCAGACTAAGGAGGAATCCATGGGGAAAAGTATCAAAGGGAAGTCAGGGAGACCACAGGAAGCAGTGATTCCCAGGTACCTTTGGAAGGAGTAGGGAGGGAATTGGAAGTTTGTTTGTTTGTTTGTTTGTTTGTTTGAGTTTATAGACTCCTTGGAGCCCTGGTGGTGCAGTGGTTAAGTGCTTGGCTGCTAACCGAAAAGTTGGTGGCTTGAACCACTAGCTGCTCTTCAGTAGAAAGATGTGGCAGTCTGCTGCCGTAAAGATAACAGCCTTGGAAACCCTATGGGGTAGTTCTACGCTAGCATATACGGTTTCTGTGAGTCAGAATAAACTCCACAGCAATGGGTTTTGTTGTTTTTTGGTTTTTGTTTTATAGACTCCTTAATCAGGTGACCCTTGATTGTGTATAGCAGGATGGGGGTGGGGGGTGCAAACAGAGGGAATAGAAGTTAGTTAGAATCTAGAATCTCCCCATCTGGAATTCAGGGTGAGAAAGACCTCAAGACCCCCATATGGGATTCAGGATCCCCAGGCTACTCCTGACATGGTACCGTAGCCTTAAATCCTCCCAGACCTCTCAGCCTATCTGACACTTGGTGTAATCTTGGATAAATTACTCTTTGTTCCTCTCCTCTTCCCCTTCATATTCATGGATATCTACAGAAAAAAAAGTTACTTGATTAAGCCACGAAGTGCAGAGCTATATCCTAAATCCAATTTTGTTGAATTCCAACTAACTCTCCCTCTCTACCCCTGGAATGTCTTTACTTTTCAACTGTTGCCTCTTCACCTTTCACTGGGTCTTAATTTAATATAGCTATAGATGATATAGATATAGGCGTAGCTGTAGCCAGATATAGAGACAGAGGTGAGTCCCTGGGTGTTGCAAATGGTTAGCATGCTCAACTGCTAACCAAAAGGTTGGAGGTCCGAACCCACCCAGAGATGCCTTGAAAGAAAGATCTGGCAATCTATTTCCAAGAAATCAGCTATTGATTGGAGCACAGTTAGCACCCGAGCACTTAACCACTGTGCCACCAGCCGGAAATCCATGGAGTTCCTGGGTTTGTAAATTGGTCGGCCTCGGATGTCTTCGGAGAGCACCTATCTTCCCTCTGTGTGTGCTGAATCTGCTCTTTTTGTAACTTAGAATTGATAGGTTTAGGACACACCCTACACTGGTATGGCCTCATTAACAAAACACAGAAAGCACTACTTCCAAATAGGATTATATCCACAGATATAGGTGTCAGGCCTCCAATATATATTTTAGGAGGATGCAATTCAATCGATAACAGTCTGATACCATTTTTATAAAAGAAAACTGTATGAGTATACAGGTGTGTGTATACACATGCACACTTGGACATATTTCTGGAAAAACATACACCCACCTCTTCACAGTGGTTAACTCTGGGGAGTAGAACTGGGTGAAAGAGGTCTTTTTAAATTTCTATTACCTATCATTGCTGATGTCAGATGGATCTTGGCTGAAAGCAGAGAATACCAGAAAGATGTTTACCTGTGTTTTATTGACTATACAAAAGCATTCGACTGTGTGGATCATAACAAATTATGGATAACATTGTGAAGAATGGGAATTCCAGAACACTTAATTGTGCTCATGAAGAACCTGTACATAGATCAAAAGGCAGCTGTTCGGAAAGGTGTGTGTCAGGGTTGTATCCTTTCACCATATCTATTTAATCTGTATGCTTAGCAAATAATCTAAAAAGCTGGACTCTGTGAAGAAGAACAGGCATCAGGATTGGAGGAATACGCATTAACAACCTGAGATATGCAGATGACATAACCTTGCTTGATGAAAGTGAAGAGGACTTGAAGCACTTACTGATGAAGATCAAAGACCACAAGCTTCAGTATGGATTACACCTCAGCATAAAGAAAACAAAAATCCTCAGAACTGGACCAATAAGCAACATCACAATAAATGGAGAAAAGATTGAAGTAGTCAAGGATTTCATTTTACTTGTATCCACAATCAACAACCATGGAAGCAGCAGTCAAGAAACCAAAAGACTGTACTGTGGGACATAAAGTGATACTTGTGAAGAATGTGCCTCTTAGTCAAGTAGATATAAGAGACCAAAGGGGCGGCTTCTGTCTAGAGGTGAGATGGGAAGACAGAGAGAGTTAGGAGCTGGTTGAATGTTCATGGGGAATCAGGGGCGGAGGGGAGGAGTGTGCTGTCGCAGAATGGGGTGAGTGGTTGGGGTCTCATAACAATGTATGTAAAAAAAAAAAATCTGTATGGGAGACTAACTTGAAATGTAAACTTCATTTAATTACAACAATAAAAAAAAAAGAAAAAGAAACCGAAAGACTCATTGCATTGGGCAAATCTGCTGCAAAAGACCTCTTTAAAGTGTTGAAAAGCAAAGATGTCACCTTGAAGACTAAGGTGTGCCTGACCTAAGTCATGGTGTTTTCAATCACCTTATATGCATGTGAAAGCTGGATGACAAATAAGGAAGACCGAAGAACTGACGTCTTAAATTATGGTGTTGGCAAAGAATACTGAATACACCATGGACTTCAAAGAGAACAAATAAATCTGTCTTGGAAGGGGTACAACCAGGATGCTCCTTAGAAGCAAGGATGGCGAGACTATGTCTCACATACTTTAGACTTGTTTGGCCATGAAACACTGCCTGGTCCTGACCATCCTCACACAATTGTTGCTATGCTTGAGCTCATTGTTGCAGCCACTGTGTCAAAACATTTTGTTGAGCGTCTTCCTCTTTTTCATTGACCCTCTACTTTACCAAGCATGATTTCCTTTTCCAGGGACTGGCCCCTCCTGACAACAGTTGAATGCCTTTGCACAGTCAATAAAACACAGGTAAACATCTTTCTGGTAGTCTCTGCTTTCAGCCAAGATCCACCTGACATCAGCAATGATATCCCTCATTCCATGTCCTCTTCTGAATCTGGCTTGAATTTCCGACAGTTCCCTGTCGATGTACTGCTGCAGCTGTTTTTGAATGCTCTTCAGCAAAAGTTTACTTGCATGTGATATTAATCATATTGTTTGATAATTTCTTCATTTGGTTGGATCACCTTTCTTTGGAATGGGCACAAATATGTATCTCTCCCAGTCAGTTGACCAGGTAGCTGTGTTTCAAATTTCTTGGCATAGACAAGTGAACACCTCCAGCACTGCATCCATTTGTTGGAACATCTTACTTATTCCATCAATTACTGGAGCCTTGTTTTTTGTCAATGTCTTCAGTGTAGCTTGGACTTCTTCCTTCAGTACCATCGGTTCTTGATCATATGCTACCTCCTGAAATGATTGAACATCAACCAATTGTTTTTTCTACAGTGACTGTGTATTCCTTCCATCTTCTTTTGATGCTTCCTGCATAGTTCAGTAATAATAGGTCCTAATAACACGTCCAAAGTATGTGAGATGAAGTCTCACTATCCTCGCTTCTAAGGAGCACTGAGTGTACTTCTTCCAAGACAAATTTTTTCATTCTTCTGGCAGTCCATGGTATATTCAATATTCTTCATCAACACCATAATTCAAAGGTGTCAATTCTTCTTCAGTCTTCCTTATTCATCGTCCAGCTTTCACATGCATAAGAGGTGATTGAAAACACCATGGCTTGGGTCATGTTCACCTTAGTCATTAAAGTGACATCTTTGCTTTTTAACACTTTAAAGAGGTCTTTTCAGCAGATTTGCCCAATGCAAGGCGTTGTTTGATTTCTTGATTGCTGCTTCTGTGGATGCTGATTGTGAATCCAAGCAAAATGAAATTCTTGACAACTTCAATCTTTTCTCCATTTATTGTGATGTTGCTTATTGGTCCAGTTGTGAGGATTTTTGTTTTACAACTTCCAATTTTCCTAGATTCGTACTTCGCACATTCCACGTTCTGATTATTAATGGATATTTGCAACTGTTTCTTCTTATTTGAGTCGTGTCACATCAGCAAATGAAGGTCCCGAAAGCTTAACTCCATCCATGTCATTAAAGTCGACTACTTTGAGGAGGTAGCTCTTCCCTGGATGTATTTTGAGTGCTTTCTAACCTGAGAGGCTCATCTTCTGACAATATATCAGACAATGTTCCACTGCTGTTCATAAGGTTTTCACTGGCCAATTTTTCAGAAGTAGACTGTCAGGTCCTTCTTTCTAGTCTTAGTCTGGAAGCTCCACTGAAATCTATCCACCAAAGTGCTGGTATTTGAAATACTGGTGGCAAAGCTTCCAGTATCACAGCAACATGCAAGCCACCATAGTAGGACAAACTGACAGACACACGGTCGCTGTGATTGTGGATTGTGGATCCAAATAAAATGAAACCTGTCTTAGTCATCTAGTGCTGCTAGAACAGAAATACCACAAATGGATAGCTTCAACAAAGAGAAATTTATTCTCTCTCAGTCTAGTAGGTTACAAGTCAAACTTCATGGTGTCAGCTCCAGGGGAAGGCTTTCTCTGTCAGCTCTGGAGGAAGGTCCTCATCATCAGTCTTCCCTTGTTCTGGGAGCATCTCAGCACAGGAACCTCAGGTCCAAAGGACGCGCTCTGCTCCCGGCACTACTTTCTTGGTGGTATGAGGTTCCCATGTGTCTCTGCTCATCTTTCTCTTTTATATCTCAAAAGAGACTGGCTTAAGACACTACCTAATCTTGTAGACCTCATCAATATAACTGCCGCTAATCCATCTTATTACATCATAGTGATAACATTTACAACACATAAGGAAATCATATCAGATGATATGATGGTAGACAATCATACAATACTGGGAATGATGACCTAGCCAAGTTGACAGATATTTTTGGGGGACATAATTCACTCCATGACAAAACCCTTGACAACTTCAATATTTTCTCCACTTATCATGATGTTCCTTATTGGTCATGTGAGGATTTTTGTTTTCTTTATGTTGAGGTGCAATCCATATTGAAGACTGTTGTCTTTGATTTTCATAAGTAAGTGCTTCAAATTTTCTTCCCTTTCAGGAAGCAAGGTTGTGTCATCTGCCTATCACAGATGGTTAATGAGTCTTCCTCCAATCCTAATGCCCCATTTTTCGTCATATAGTTCAGCTTCTTGGATTTATTTGCTCAGCATGCAGATTGATGCAGATTGAAAAAGTATGGAGAAAGGATGCAACCCTGACGCACACCTCTCCTGATTTTAAACAATGCAGTAATCCCCTTGTGCTGTTCAAACGACTGTCTCTTGATCTATGTACAGGTTCCTCATGAGCACAATTAAGTGTTCTGGAATTCTCATTCTTGGCAATGTTATCCATCATTTGTTATGATCCACACAGTCGAATACCTTTGCATAGTCAATAAAACACAGGTAAACATCTCTCCGGTAGTCTCTGCTTTCAGCTAAGATCCATCTGACGTTAGCAATGGTATCCCTGGTTCCACATCCTCTTCTGAATCCGGCTTGGATTTCTGACAGCTCCCTGTTGGGGTACTGCTACAACCACTTTTAAATGATTTTCAGCATAATTTTACTTGCATGTGATATTAATGATATTGTTCGATAATTTCCAGAGGGGTAACCTTCCAGAAGTCAAAGGGAATTTCTTGTTTAGCCACATCCAGTGACTCTTGAATCCCCTGCGTGCTCTGTGAACATTGCAAAGACAAGGTGGGTTTTGTCAGAGCACAGCACACAGGCTTACAGGTGCCCCCCATCTACTTGGCTGTTACTAATTTATAAATATGATTTTTTCTTATTTTCCAACTAGGCAGGAAACGGTGACTCAAATGGTACTGGAGGTGTGTATGTGTGAACCAGGGACTGAGTGAATAAGGAGACATGCCCATGACCAGCGGAACGTGGTGAGTTAGGACACATAAACCACATGGATATTACACTGAGGAACCATTCTTCACCTATCCATCTGCTCAAGATCCAAGTAAGACAAGACACTACATCAGTATAGGAGTAGGGCACAGCTCTGGAAAGGTGTCACTGGTGTATCAGCAGGCACAGTGCCATGGGGGCAATTTGGCAACGTCTGTCCAAGTGGAAAACACACGTTCCTTTTACCCAGTGACCCATCCTAAGAATTATCCAAGAGATAGCCTTGAATGGTGTGCTATGGCACATGTAGAATGGTGTGCTATGGCATGTGTATGGCACATGTAGCCTTTTTTCGTGCAGTTAACAGTGGAAGACGGGACGTCAAATAAGTTTTCTTCAGGTAAGTGTGCACTAATACACTGTGATACCTGAAGCCAGGAAAACAGGGACGTTCTTCACACACAGACTGCAGATGATCTCCAAGTTATATTGTTAAGTGATCAAAGTAAAGCATTCAACAGTGTATCATTCTCCTGTGTATAGGGAGTATAAGGTAGGCAGGGGGTATACAGGTGCACTTGCTAGGTACACATAAAACAGATCTCGAAGGATCCCTAAGAAACCGGTGACACTGGTGTTTCAGGGGGACTGGAATGGGTGAGGAAGCTTTCACGGCACGCCCCCGAATAGCTTTTGAAATTTGTCCCGCTTGAATGCGCTACCTACCAAAACAAATAAGGTTTTAAAAACCCTATAAGTTTATTCTAAAGATATCTAATTTAATCAATAATTTCAGTTTTCAATTTGTTTTTTAATCTAGCAATAGGAAAGCAAAGCTGTAATCACATCGTATGAGATCACGAGGCACTTGTGGGCAAGAATAACATATTAGCTTATGATTTAAGAAATCTCTAAATTAAAAGGACCTTATAACTAGATTAGTGACTAGTTTCACTCCTACCTTGGTGGAAGCGCAGGGTGTTCCAAAAGTCTTAGTGCGGGTGTAAGCTTTAAGAACTTCAGAAGCAAAAATGCTACAAACTGACAAAAAAATCATTTATTTATATTTTTAACATCAATTATTCATATTTCTTTTAAAACTTACTTAGTTTTGTAAATTTTGCATAATGTATTTTTAATTTTAGTTTTTTATTTTAGTCAGTTTAATATCTTCAATCAGAGGACCTGAAATAAAAAATTAAAAGTGTATTATACAGGACAAATATATAAGTCCACTTATGTGACGTATTGAGAATAGGCAAATGCAAAGAGACAAAAATTTATTAGTGGCTACCAGGGACTGGGGAGAAATGAAAATAAGTTATTGCTTAAGGAATACTGAGTTTCTGTTTGAAGTGGTGAAAACTTTTGCAAATAGACAACGGTGATGGTTGTACTACATGGTGGATGTTGTCAAACAGAGACTGATAGCAGATATCTTGCTTTGATTTTGGGGTTTTCTTAACTCAGGAAATCAAATATTCACTTTAAAGAAATCCCTGACCAAAATATAATTTGCCAATGGCTTTTCTTTCACCCCAAGTTGCAAATCCTCTTTCCTGTTCAAAGCCAGGCTTACTAAATTTAAATTTAAGAAGACACGGCTGAGTGGAGGGCCAGACACCATCTCTTGACCTGATATCCATTGATCTCAGTAAAAGGGGGAGTACAGGGTTCAATCAATCATGTTAAGATTAGTCAATGGTTGATCTTCTGTATTTCTCCCTCCTCTTTATAAGCATCATTGTACCCAGCTTCTTTGAGTCATTTGTTGTTTCTGAAATCAAAATAGTCTTCCTACATGCATATTGTACATAGACCAAGAGGCAGTCATTAGATAGAACAAGGGGATATACTGTGTGGTTTAAAACCAGAAAAGGTGTGTGTCAGGGTTGTATCCTTTCACCATACTTACTCAAACTGTCTGCTGAGCAAATAATCTGAGAAGCTGGACTATATGAAGAAGAACGTGGCATCAGAATTGGAGGAAGGCTCACTAACAATCTGCGTTATGCAGATGACACAACTTTGCTTCCTGAAAGTAAAGAGAACTTGAAGCATTTACTGATGAAGATCGAAGACTACAGCCTTCACTATGGATTACACTTCAACATAAAGAAAACAAAAATCCTTACAACTGGACCAATAAGCAGTATCATGAAAAATGGAGAAAAGATTGAAGTTGTCAAGGATTTCATTTTACTTGGATCCACAATCAACGGCCATGGAAGCAGCAGTCAAGAAATCAAACGACATATCTGTACTGGGCAAATCTGCCGCAAAAGATCTCTTTAAAGTGTTGTAAAGCAAGGATGTTACTTTGAGGACTAAGGTGTGCCAGACCCAAGTCACGGTATTTTCAATCACCTCATATGTATGTGAAAGCTGGACAATGAATAAGGAAGACTGATTATGGTGTTGAAGAATATTGACTATATCAAGGACTCCCAGGTGAATAAACAAGTCCGTCTTGGAAGAAGTACAGCCAGAATGCTCCTTAGAAGTGAGACTGGTGACACCAGTCGCTGGAGAAGGACATCATGTTTGGTAAAGTAAAGGGTCAGCAAAAGAGAGGAAGACCCTCAGTGAGATGGATTGACACAGTGGCTGCAACAATAGCTCAAGCACAGCAACGATTCTGAGGATGGTGCAGGACCAAGCAGTGTTTCATTCTGTTGTACATAGGGTTGCTATGATTCAGAACTGACTTGAGGGCAACTAACAACAACATATGAAAATAGAATAACTGCTCAGAATAAACCTATATTCAAATTTCACTGAGTTTTGTTTAACAGTTTGGTGTCAGAAATGGGACCCAGAGAAACTCGCTGAGTGTCTCACTTTGTGTTGAGGGATCAAACAAAAAATGGTACCAAAAACAGGCCTGTGTCCAATTGTTCCCTCACCACAGCTGGAGAACTTGGTTTGAGTTCCACTCCTTTTGTGTTGAACGCTCTGAGTTTATATCTGAGCAGTTATGGACGTCTTCTCCTTGGTAAGTTACCCTTTTGTGCCATCTGCTTGGGGAACTGGGTTCCCATCTGGTTTGTCCATTTTGTTCCACTTTGGGGAATTTCTGTTTGGTGCTTGGGTTTCATAGGGAGTTTTCCCATTTGCGATATCTGAATGTTTTCCTTGATCTGGCTTCAAGGGATAGCAAACTAAGCTCAATAAAAGGTGTTGGATTTCATCCAAGGGAGGCCTCAACTAATTTTATTTGAATACTTCTCCCAGTTTGAGAGCAAGGGGTTACTTGACCTGGTTTGAATGCAAGGAATATACTTACCCTGGTCTGGGGGCAAGGAATCTCAGACTGGGTCTGAATGAGGCCCTAAATAACTGTAGTTGAATACCTGAACAAGGGAAATCAAACTAGGTTCGAGGGAGATCTCTGGTAATTTTAAGATGGAACAGATTGGAATTGCATAGCTACTTCTGCGTGTGTACATTGCCTTGTTTTGGGTTGTGTTGTTTTAAGAGTGTTATGTTGTTGTTGATCCTCATAAAATGGAAAATCAATCAGGAGAACAGGGGCATAGACCCTATAAGCCTATTGTTTGAGCTGGCTCCACAGACAAGTGAATGTGTGCTGGTCACCAAAATGCTGCCCAGTTGGATGAACTTTGTGGTGGGTCTTGAGGACTTTGGTTTTGACCTGGAGAGAGAATTTGGTCTGGGTTTTCTTCCCTTCCCTATGCGCCATCATGAGGTCACTGTAAGCCTCAGCTCCAAGAAGCTTCTTGTGTCTGTCTTACGATTTTGGCTTTTAGTAACTACTCTGAGAAACCTTGATACAAACTGGTTCACTTGAAAAGTGCACTGAAAAAAGGACGGATTTTTTTTTTTTGATTGGTATAATGAGGCCTCAAAAAGATAAAAATTATTCTAAATTTACTTCTCTAGAAGATTCTTTAAAGCATGCAGAAGATAGGGTTATGAAAATGAAATACTTTTCCACCTTCAGATGGTATTATTATGTTAGATTATATTAGCTCAAAGGGCTTTATTCTGATTGGTTTAATGATAAATAAGTGCTTACATAAATTTAATAGACCAAATATTCCCTGGAATTAATGAAGGCAAATTACTTCTGATTTAAGAGAAAAGATAGTAATTTTGTCCTGAAGTGAAAGAAACTGGTTGTTCCAGAATGAGAAAGAGAAAAGCTTAAAAAGAAAATTCGCATGGATAAAGGTTAGAAGAAAGTGGAAAATTGAGAAGGCCAAACTGCTTACCAAGAGAATAGCTTAAAAAAAAAAAGAAAGAAATTGGTTCTTGAATATAGCCTGAAAAATTAAGACATTTTGTCTTTCAAAATACCTAGACTAACTTAAACATGAATGCAGAGATTATCAAACAATATCATTAATATCACACATAAGTAAAATTTTGCTGAAGATCATTCAAAAACGCTTGCAGCAGTACATTGAAAGAAACTGCCAGAAGTTCAAGCCAGGTTCAGAAGAGGATGTGGAATGAGGGATATCATTGCTGATGTCAGATGGATCTTGGCTAAAAGCAGAGAATACAAGAAAGATGTTTACCTGTGTTCTGACTATGCAAAGGCATTCGACTGCGTGGATCATAACAAATTATGGACAACTGTGCGAAGAATGGGAATTCCAGAACGCTTAATTGTGCTCATGAGGAAACTGTCCATAGACCAAGAGGCAGTGGTTCAAACAGAACAAGGGGATACTGCATGGTCTAAAATCAGGAAAGGCATGTGTCGGGGTTGTATCCTTTCACCATACTTATTCAATCTGTATGCTGAGTAAATGATCTGAGAAGCTGGACTATATGAAGAAGAATAGGGCATCAGGATTGGAGGAAAACTCATTAACGACCTGCAATATTCAAATGACACAACCTTGTTTGCTGAAAGTGAAGAGTACTTGAAGCACTTACTGATGAAGATCAAAGACTACAGCCTTCACTATGGATTACACTTCAACATAAAGAAAACAAAAATTCTCACAACTAGACCAATAAGCAACATCATGATAAACAGAGAAAAAACTGAAGTCAAGGATTTCATTTTACTTGGATCCAAAACCAACGCCCATGGAAGAAGCAGTCAAGAAATCAGACAATGTATAGCAACGGGCAAATGTGCTGGGAAAGACCTCTTTAAAGTATTGGAAAGCAAAGCTGTCACTTTGAGGACTAAGGTGTGCCTGACACAAGTCATGATATTTTCAATTGTCTCATATGCATGCAAGGAGCCCTGGTGGCGCAGTTCGAATCCACCAGCCTCTCCTTCAAAACTCTATGGGGCAGTTCTACTCTGTCCTACAGGGTTGACCTAAGAAGAATTGATGCATTTGAATTATGGTGTTGGTGAAGAATATTGAATACACCATGAACTGCCAGAAGGTCAAACAAATCTGTCTTGGAAGAAGTACAGCCAGAAAGCTTCTTAGAATCAAGAATGGCTAGACTTCTTCTCATGTACTTTGGACATGATATCAGAAGGGACTAGTCCCTGGAGAAGGACAGGACATCTTGCTTGGTAGAGGAAAGGGTCAGAGAAAAAGAGGAAGACTCAACGAGATGGATTGACACAGTGGCTACAACAATGGGCTCAAACATAACAAGGATTGTAAGGATGGCACAGCACCAGGCAGTGTTTCGTTCTGTTGCACGTAAGGTCTCTGTGAGTTGGAACCAACTTGATGGCACCTAACAACAACAACTAAAACATATGTAAATGAATTGAAATTGCACAAATTTGTCTAGCCAATGAATCTCAGAAGGGAGGGAGAGTCTCAGGCATCCGTGCCACACCCTCAGGCCTGTAGCTTACCCACAGAGCCCCAGTGGAGTTTTGAAGAAAGGATCCCTCCCAAACAGGTTAAGATTTTTACAAAGATAAGAATCACAATGAAAAAAATTTACCGCCCTCAGTTTTCTCTGTGTAGTAGAACTAAATTACATTTCTTAAATGTTATGATATTAGTTAGGGTTCACACTACCTGTATACCGAGAAAAAACACTTTCAGACACATGCAGCTGTGTAAATACTTCTGTCCCACCACCCCCACCCCCCGCCAAGGAAAAGGATTAGTTTTGTTTCCCAAAAGCGATGCTTTTTAAAAATTTTATTTATTTATTTTCTCCGAACACCTTTGCACTCTTGAAACTGTGGGGATGTAAAAGAGTTTGTGAGTGCATTGGCAGAAGGGGTAACTACCCACACTAAACATAGAAGAAATTAAAGCTGAGGAACATTTAATGAAAATGCTCATTCATTAAATCATATGGAGATAGCAACAATGAATACATTGCTTGTTGAGAACCTCTTCATAATATTGTAAAATTAGTTCTGACCTCAAAGGCCTTCTGAGAACAGACCTATAATAAAGTGTCAGTTTGTTTCAGAATATAAGAGCATACTAAAGGAAAAAAAACTTGAAAAAAATTTATTTGCCTTGGTTTATAGTATCTAAATCTGAAAAACTATGAAATATGTTAAAATCTTAGAAAAGCTGCTCAATTCTGATGGTCTTATATCTTTGATTTACTGTTTATTATTTTTGCATATAATATGCAAAGTTCTTCTTCTCAGTAATCTGCCTAGGAGGATAATCGTCAACACCATAATTCAAAGGTGTCAATTCTTCTTCGGTCTTCCTTATTTACTGTCCAGCTTTCACATGCATATGAAGTGATTGAAAATACTATGGTTTGGGTCAGGCACACTTTGGTCCTCAAAGTGACATCTTTGCCTTTTTTAATAGTTTAAAGAGGTCTTTTGCAGCAGATTTACCCAATGCAGATACGTCGTTTGATTTCTTGACTGCTGCTACCATGGCCGTTGATTGTGGATCCAAGTAAAATCCTTGACAACTTCAATCTTTTCTCCATTTTTCATGATACTGCTTATTGGTCCAGTTGTGAGGATTTTTGTTTTCTTTATGTTGAGGTCTAATCCATCCTGAAGGCTGTCGTCTTTCATCTTCATCAGTAAGTGCTTCAAGTCCTCTTCACTTTCAGCAAGCAAGGTGGTTCATCTGCATAACGCAAGCTGTTAATGAGTCTTCCTCCAATCCTGACACCCCATTCTTCTTCATATAGTCAATCTTCTTGGATTATTTTGCTTAGCATACAGATTGAATAAGTATGGTGAAAGGATACAATCCTGACACACACCATTCCTGACGTTAAGCCATGCAGTTGTTCTGTTTGAATGACTGCTTCTTGGTCTATGGACAGCTTCCTCATAAGCACAATTAAGTGTTCTGAAATTCCTATTCTTCGCAATGTTATCCGTAATTGGTTATGATTCACACAGTCGAATGCCTCTGCACAGTCAATAAAACACAAATAAAAATCTTTCTGGCAATCTCTGCTTTTAGCCAAGATCCATCTGATATCAGCAGTGATATCCCTTGTTTCACGTCCTATTATGAATTCAGCTTGAATTTCTGGCAGTTCTCTGTCGATGTACTGCAGCAAGAGCTTTTGAATGATCTTCAGCAAAATTTTACTTGTATGGGATATTGATATTGTTTGATAATTTTCAGATTCTGTTGGATCACTTTTCTTTGGAATAGGCATACATATGGATCTTTTCCAGTCAGTTGGCCAGGTAGCTGTCTTCCAAATTTCTTGGCATAGACAAGTAAGCACTTCCAACACTGCATCCGTTCGTTCAAACATCTCAGTTGGTATTTTATCAATTCCTGGAGCCTTGTTTTTTGCTAATATTTTCAGTGCCACTTGGACTTCTTCCTTTAGTATCATCGATTCTTGATCATAATCTAGCTCTTGAAATGACTGAACATTGACTGATTCTTTTTAGTACAGTAACTCTGTATTCCTTCCATTTTCTTCTTTTTTTAACAAGATCAAGGTTTTTTTTTTTAATCTGAAAAATTAGTTTCTTAATAGAATAAAGTGAATATGGAAAAATATATTTCTTCTTATTTTTATTATTGTACTTTAGATGAAGGTTTACAGAACAAACTAGCTTCTCATTAAACAGTTAGTACACATTTGATTTGTGAGATTAGTTCTAATTTTTACCTTCCATCTTCTTTTGATGCTTCCTGCGTCGTTCAGTATTTTGCCCATAGAATCTTTCAATATTGCAACTTGAGGCTTGAATTTTTTCTTCAGTTCTTTCAGCTTACCTTTAGAATCCCTTATTGTCACTTTGGTTAAACAGATATCCATCTCGGTGACCTATGATAACTCGTGACAACTCTGAAACTTTGTGGAAAGCCACATTAGATCTGTTCCCCCTTTGTAAGAAGAAAGGTGCTAAAAAAAAAAAGCTTATTTAATGTGTTATGAGTTGCATGAAATGTGGTCAAATCGAGAGAAGTGTCTAATTTTCTTTGGGTTAAAATGTGTGTGTCATATCTTATATCTTACCTGATATAAGACAACAAGAGCATATTATCAGTCATGATTTTAGTTTTTTTATTGCTAACTTGTTTACAACTTTGTTCTTTAATTTAAATCTAGCAGCCTTGATGCCAATGGGTTTCAACTAAGGGTTTATTCCACATTTCTCTAGAGTTTTATTAATATTCTGATGTTTAGAAACTTGATAATCCTGGTACATTCTTGGTATATCCTAAGTATATGCTTTTTATTCACATATTATGTTATGTTTCAGGATTACTCTATGTTACATCTACAGTTTTTTTTCTCACTAAGGATTATGGTCATCCATTTTAAAAAATAGGAAGTAAGGTGAATCACTATGTTTAGAGATATTTTGTTTAAAGTTTTATTCCGGGTTGACTTTATTTTGCTTTGCGTTACTCATTAACGAATTCTCATCAGGTTTTTTACTTGTATGAATGTATTATTAGTATAAACCATGACTATTTTTAAGTGTTATCATCTGCAGAAAGTTCTTACTTCCATGATACCTGCAATAAACCATAGCCTAGAGCTTTGTATTTTTTTCTCCCCCAAAAAGGACTCATGAAAGGACTACGCCAGAGATTTAGACATGGACTTCTAAATGGCACTGCTTATACCACTGGGGTGAATCAAGATTTCAAGAATTCTTATGGAGAAGATGATGGGTTCACAACTGCTGATCCAGGATAAATGAAACATAAATTAACTACAGGACTGAGTGGACTAAGAGATTATAATGGGTTTTATGTGGGGGGATATTATTTGATGTTTAAATGTTCTGTTTTCTGGATATAAGAAACCATTTCTCCCTTCTCCTAAACTCTAACTTATAATTATTCTTTTTGGTATAATGACCCTGTGTATTCCTTCCATCTTCCTTTGATGCTTCCTGCATCATTCTATATTTTCCCCATAGAATCCTTCAATATTGCAACTTGAGGTTTAAATTTTTTCTTCAATTCTTTCAGATTGAGAAATGCCAAGCATGTTCTTCCCTTTTGATTTTCTAACTCCAGGTCTTTGCACAAGCCACTACAATATGACAAATTGACAGATGGACAGTGGACAAATGCCCTAGGGGGGATAAAATCAAGACCCTGACACTGATTAGGAAGGAAAGGCACCAAGCACAGATCAGTGAATGGCCACTGTGGTCTGAAATCAATGAACCCAGGTTTGAATCTTGGGTTCAGATACTGGTTCCACTGTGGACTGACTGTGACCTTGAGCGTTCTGCCTGACTTCTTTGGGCTTAGGTTTCCTAATGTGTAAAGTGAGAATGGCAAGAGGTTAAAATGGGCTAGGGTCTCATTTACAGCAGCTGCTAGTCTCAGGGGCAGGGGGCCTAGAGGGCTCCTAGCAGAAGGAACAAGACAAGGAAAGTCCTTGGACCCTGGGCCTATTTGTGGGTATGCTAAGCCCTTCTTGAGAAGCTCTGCCCTGCCTGAGCCTCTCTTTCTCTCCTCTTAGCGCTGCCCTGAGCCTGCCTTGTCCAGAAAGGGGCTCCCTTCTAGAATGGCTGCTGAAGAGCCACAGGAAGTTAGCCTGGAATGAGTGTGACCTCACAGCCAAGTACTTCCCAGGCAGGCTTGGGGGAGGGGTATGTGAGAGTACTAGGGGGCTGGGTGGGAGGGGCCCAGTTCTCTGACATCCAGAAAGTAGCCAGCCCTGGCTGGGACCTCCTCCACCCCTGCCTGTGCCCCTGGGTTAGTTCCTTGTTCAGTCTGAGTGAGCCTTACACTTGCAAACTGCAATCGCAAGACCCTACTGCAACCTGTGGCAAGGATCGAGAGGCTGAAAAATGTGACGTTTTGATTTTCTTCATGGAGCTGTGTCTGGACAGGCCTCAGGCGGTGTTCTGGCTCCTGGCCCAGCCCAGCGCCTGGAATCTGCGGGTCTCACTCCCTTGGCATTGCTTCTGAAAAGGGGCGTGCTCTGCCTTTCTCTGAAGACTTTCAAGGAGAGGCTGCCTAGGACGGGACTGCCCCCTTGAGGAGGGGCCTGCTCCTGGCTGAGTCACTGCCCTGTGACTGGGATTCTTTTGGTTTCCAGGCCACGGTCTTCCCTTCCTCTCAGATCTCAGATCTTCGAGCCATAAAGGAGGTGGGCGGAAGGCAGCTAAGGCGCAGCCCTCTCCGAGCCATGGCTGTGCGCCTTGTACCCCTGCTGGTCTTTATCTGGGCTGGGAGCGGGATGGGGATTCGGGGGCTTCCAAGGCTGCAAGCAGGCACTGGGCTTGTGGGTCCTGGGAGCGTTGCCAGGCGGCTGGGACAACGTGCACAACGTGGACCTCAGGCTGGTGCTGCAGCGAGACTGCGCAGAGTACCTCATCCGCTGCCAGGCGCACGTGGTGCCGTGGCGCAGGGGAGTAGTGCGGCCCCGCTCGGAGTTCACGCCGACTGGCTCAACTACACCGACGCTTGCGCGGCCTCTGTCAACGCAAAGCTCCCCTTTCTCGCCAGTCTCCACGGAAAGTTATCAGCCGACTGCCAGGAGGTCAAGGCCTACAACCTGGAGTACCAGACAGTCACTGCCATGGTGCAGGTGCACCACAGCATGCACTCTGTGTCGGTCCTGGAGACCAACTTCTAGCCGGCCTTCCGGAAGCATCTGTTGGCCCTCGTCAACCACCTGGAGAACAGCTCGACACGCGAGGCCGAGTACCTAGTAGAGGTGCTGGTGCTCAGGTATGGCACGCACGTTATCACCGACGTGGAGGCCAGGCCCGCCTTGGTGCAGGAGAACCAGGTGAGGCAGGAACTGCTGGACAGCCAGGCTGGAGTGAAGAACAACATCACCGCCGCTGCCGCGTCACTATTCTTCCACCTGATCAACGCCAGGGATGCGGCCTCCTGGCACATGTAGAGCCAGCTCGCCAAGGATTACGTATGGAACACAGTGGCCAGAAGATGCGCTGCCACCACGGAGTACCCTTCAAACCCCTCCCTCCCCCATCACCCTGCAGAAGTGGCAGGAGGGTATCGGCAACTGGCTGGTCGTCATCGGCAGGTCCGAGCTGCCTCTGCCCACGCTGCTCCTGCGGGAGGCGCTGCCCGAACTCTCGGCTCCCACCCGCCTTGCAACGGTATCAGCCACCGTGCGCAGCACCATCCACTGCTACTACGCGGTCAACGCGCACACGGGCTGTGCGAGACCCTGGTGTACCTGCCTTCAGCCCCCAGGTCAGTGTGGATGATGGTTCGTGTGGCAGTGGCCACACCAATTTCAGCTTCGGAGGCGTCTTCCAGGAGGGCGAAGCCATGTCAGGCCAGGACGCCAAGCGCCTCTGCCAGACCTCCGCACGCCGAACCCGCTCACCCGCCAACACCTCTTGTCTGGCCAACTGCGCCTTGCACAGCGAGCTGAAGATCTGGAGTGAGCCCACCCGAGTGCCAGCAGCAGTACCAGATGTGCTGGCTCTTCTTCCAGTACTGCCAGACTGAATGCACCACCCACGAGCACGCCCTCGCAGGCCTCCCCAGTCACCTCTCCGGGCATCCCTTTTGGGGGTCTCTATAGCCCTGGCATAAGGAGCCCTGGTGGCGCAGTGGTTAAGCACTTGGCTGCTAACAGAAAGGTCAGCAGTTAAAACCCACAGCAGCTGCTCCTGGGAGAAAGGTGTGGCAGTCTGCTTCCGTAAAGATTATAGCCTTGGAAACTCAATGGGGCAGTTTTGCACTGCCCTATAGGGTCGCTATGAATCAGAATCCACTTGAGGGCAATGGATTTGGTTTGGTTTGGTATAGCCCTGGCAGCCCAAACCTTCTCACCAGGGCTCAGGCCTGCCCTTTGTACTTTTACCCACTGTTGCTCTTTAGCGACCTCAAGGTGTGTGTTAGCATCCGACTGAGCTGGGTGCCTCCTCCAGGCCCTCCCCTTTGAGAGTTTCTTCAGCTGCCAGGTGGGCAATCCCTTGGCCAGCCTCTTAAAGGGCCAGAGCCCTGGGCTCCTGAAGGAGGTGTTCTACCAGGACAGAACCACAGACTACCCCATGAAGTGCTCGGCTGGCTGCAGCCAGCACCAGGCTTACCTCAGTGATGGCTATCAGATCCTCTACTGCCTCAAGTCTGGGGCCCATTTTGACCAGCAGCAGGCGGCTAACCAGTTGCCCCCATTCCTCCCCCCGGGCACCTTTGCTCAACAGCAGCAGCTCCCACCGGTTCTCCATCCTGGTTGACTCCAGTGGTCAGCAGGTCTGGCTGAGGTGGCAAGGCTCAGTCCATGGGCAGCAGACTGATATCAATGACCCGCCCCTGCTAGCCCAGCTCTTGAGCCACGCTGGCTCCGGGCCCAGCAGCAGGGTTATTCCTGGTGCCTGGGTGGGTACCATAGTGATTGTGGTGATTGTTGCTCTGAGGGTAAGCTATGGCTTCAAGTGCTACAAGAAAAGGGGCTACAGGAGGCTGCAGGGGGCACCGCAACTTGAGGATCTGGAGGGCAATGGGGCCATTGAGCCGACTGCAGAGCCAAGCTCAGGCTGAGCACTTCACTCCAGCCTCCTGTCCCTGCAGGGCCCGGGGAAGAGGTGAGCCCTTTGTGTGTCTACGTCCTGCCTGTGATTCCCAAAGGGGGTCCCCTTTGTGCAGGCTGGGGTGGGAGAGTACTACTCTGTGTCTGCCGTGAGGGTGCCCAGGCGACTGCCTCCTAGAATGGTCTGCGGACAGAGGATTTGGTTCTCAATCCTAACCCAACCCTTTCTGGGCCTCACATTTCTCATTTGAAAAATGAAGTCGATGGATTAGATAGTATCAGTGGCCCCTGGATCTTATTTCAAATGCTATTCCTTCATTTAATGATTTGTTTACTAAGTACAGGCAATCACCTGTGAACGTCTGACTTACCCCATCATACCATAGCAAAAGTCTTAATTCAACTCCAAGTCCAAAATAAATTCCTCTTCATCTGTGAAATCTAGAATACAAGTTATCTGCTTTCCAAAGCATAATGATGGAACAGGCACAAAGTAGACATTTCCATTACAAATGGGAGAAACTGGAAGGAAACAAGGGATAACAGGCACCAAGCAAGTCAGCAGAACACATTACGTTAGCCCTCAAAGCTTGCAAATAATTCTCTGTTCTCTGAGACTATTTAGGCAATGACCCTGCCCTTCAGACTCTGGCTGTTGGCCACACTATCTGGATTCTGGGTGGAGGCCCCTCGGCCGTGGGCTTCAGCTCTGTCTTCCAGGCCGGCTGGCAAATCTGCTCCCTTGAAATTCAGGTGGCCTCGTTCTCCTAGTCCATCTGAGTGGTGACTCCACCCTTTGAGACGGAGGCAGCTCTGCTTCCTGTGTTCCTTGTCTCTTCAGCTTCTGTTTCCTGGTCCCTTGGCCTCTCGGCCCCTTGGCCCTTTCCACCTGCATCTGCCTTGCTGGGGCAAGTGTTCCAAAACTCTTTAGCTCCACTGATAAGTGCCTGCAGGCACCCAACTCCACCAGGAAGCCTCCTGTGCAAAGGCACTCAGCTATTTTGCTTCGTGGGTTGGCTCCAGCACTGTCTCATGCTGGTCTCCTGATTCTGCTGCTGCAGTTTCTCTGCTGCTGCTGCTTCTCTGATGCCGCTTTTTCACCATTTGCACTGCCACCAGTATAACAGCTCTCATTTCCTTGAGTCTGACGTCCATAATTCCACCCACAGTCTCTTCAAGGCAATCTAGGCTTTTACTATTAGGCACTTTAAAAGTCTTCTGGCCTCTATCCATTCAGTTTCAAAACTGCTTCCACATTTTAGGTATTTGTTAGGGCAGTACCCTACTCCTGGTACCAAGTTTTGTCTTAGTTTTCTAGTGCTGCTACAACAGAAATACCACAAGTGGATGGCTTCAACAAACAGAAGTTTACTCTTTCACAGTCTAGTAGGCTAGAAGTCCAAACTCAAGGCATCAGCTCCATGAGAAGTCCCCCTCTCTCCGTTGGCTTTGGGGAAAAGTCCCTGTCATCAATCTTTTCCTGGTCTAGGATCTTCTCCACGAAGGCACCCAGGGTCCAAAGGATACACTCTGCTGCCAGGGCTGCTTTCTTGGTGGTACAAGGTCCCGATGTCTCTCTGCTTGCTTATCTTCTTTATATCTCAAAAGAGATTGGCTTAAGACACCACCTGATCTTGTACATTGAGTCCTGCCTCATTAACATAACTGCCACTAATCCCGCCTCATTAACATCATAGAGGTAGGATTTACAACACATAGGAAAATCACATCAGATGACAAAATGGTGAACAATCACACAATACTGGCAATCATGGCCTAGCTAAATTGACACATATTTTGGGAGGCCACAATTCAATCCATGATAGGGCCCCACAGGTCAATTCTGGAGGCCTGCAGAGAGAACATGGGTGCTGGTGGTTGGGAAGCAGAGGGTCTTAGGGTTGATAAAATCCTACTTCTGGGACCTTCTAGATGACCCTATAGGAGTCATTTCACTTCTTGGTGTTTCAGCTACTCTAGCTACTGACTGGAATATATCAAAGGTACGTCCTTGGGATACTGATGACATGGTATTTGTGCAAACTCTGTGAATCATGAGAGAAAGAGGCAATTGAAATCCCAAAAATCCCTACACTTTTAGGATCATTTCTCCCATTGGTCTGACTAGGCCATGTCGTTACCACTTTTAGACGTTTTCTCTATCTGAAAAATACCTTGTTAATAGAATTTCACTTAATCTTCACAAACCATGGGTCAGGTAGGTAAGTTATTTCCATTTTACAGATGAGGAAACAGAGGCTCAGAGAGGTTAAGGAACTTGTCCAAAGTCACACAATAAGCTGAAATTTGTCCAACTCAAATATTAAGAATAATGGCTAATATTTACTGAGGAGTCCCTCGGTGGTACAAACAATTAAGCATTCAACTACTACCTGAGATGTTGGCAGTTGGGACCTACCCAGAGGTGACTCAGAAGACAGGCCTGGCGATCTGCTTCTGAAAGGCCACAGCCTTGAAAACCTTAAGAAGCAGTCCTACTCTGCACACATGGGGTTGCCATGAGTCGGAATCGACTCGATGGCAACCACCACCACCACCACCACCAATATTTATTGAGTCTTTAGAATTTGCCTGTGCAAAGATTATTTCATTTAATTCTTTGGAAAGAATTAGTTAGGCACTAATTCTTAGTTAGGCACCGAGATTATTCCCATTTTACCAGGGAGAAGTTAAATAGCTTTTACAGGAAACTGCTGCTTGGTATAGCAATAAAGCTATGCTCTTGATCTGGGTCAAATACTAGCTTCTGATAATTCCTTGTACCTCAGTCTGGTCATCTATAAAATGGAGCTAGCATGTCAAATTCATAGATTAGTTGAGAAGATTAAAGAAGCTAATTGATGTACAGCACGTTGGAACCATGCCTGGCCTTTCTATATCTGAATGTTCAAAATATGATGCTAACACTATGGTGTCTGATTTGCCGCTGCTTAAAGAAAAGAACAAGGGGATACTGCATGGTTTAAAGTCCGGAAAGGTGTGCGACCGGGTTGTATCCTTTCACCATATCTATTCAATCTGTATGCTGAGCAAATAATCTGAGAAGCTGGACTCTGTGAAGAAGAAGGGGCCATCAGGATTGGAGGAAGACTCATTAACAATCTGTGTTATGCTGATGACACAACTTTGCTTGCTGAAAGTGAAGAGGACTTGAAGCACTTACTGATGAAGATCAAAGACCAGAGCCTTCAGTATGGATTACACCTCAACATAAAGAAAACAAAAATCCTCACAACTGGACTAATAAGCAACATCATAATAAACGGAGAAAAATTGAAGTTGTCAAGGATTTCATTTTACTTGGATCCATCCAAGTCAACGCCCATGGAAGCAGCATTCAGGAAATCAAAAGATGCATTGCATTGGGCAAATCTGCTGCAAAAGACCTCTTTAAAGCATTGAAAGGGAAAGATGTCATCTTGAAGACTAAGGTGTGCCTGACCCAAGCCATGGTGTTTTCAATTGCCTCATATGCATGCGAGGGCTGGACAATGAATAAGGAAGACTGAAGAAGAATTGACGCCTTTGAATTGTGGTATTGGTGAACAATATTGACTATGCCATGGACTGCTAAAAGAATGAACAAGTCTGTCTGAGAAGAAGTACAACCAGAATGCTCCTTAGAAGCAAGGATGGCAAGACTACGTCTCACATACTTTGGACATGTTATCAGGAGGGATCTGTCCCTGGAGAAGGACATCATGCTTGGTAAGGTAGAGGGTCACTGAAAGAGAGGAAGAGCCTCAACGAGATGGACTGACACAGTGGCTGCAACAGTGGGCTCAAGCATAATAACGATTGTGGGCATGGCACAGGACTGGACAGTGTTTCATTCTGTTGTACACAGGACCGCTATGAGTCGGAATCGACATGATGACACCTAACAACAACAAGCTCCATTTGGAGCCCTGGTGGCACAGTGGTTAAGAGCTCAGCTGCTAACCAAAAGGTCGGCAGTCTGAATCCACCAGCTGCTTCTTGGAAACCCTATGGAGTAGTTCTACTCTGTCCTATAGGGTTGCTATGAGTCAGAATCGACTAGATGGCACAGAAGAACAAGCTCCATTTTGCCCACTCTGAGTGCTAGAATAAATACAAAGGTGAATAAAACTCAGTTGTCATTATCTCAAAAATATTCTAGGCAAGTAGACAGAACAAAAATTAAAAAATCAAAGGAATGGGAAAGGGGGAAGTGGTGGTATGTTATAACTATCCTGCCTCAAAGTTCCTTGTAGAGCTCGGACAAACAGGTGATAATGGAATGGAGACTGCTACACTACTGTCAGGGAGTTGCTCCTTGGACATTATACAATGTTTTAGGCTTCTTCCATACAATTGAGTTGTCATCTTATGGACACTGTAAGTCATACAAAACAAAGTGGTCGTCCTGTTTTGACTGCTAGAAAGAGGTCTTCCTCTTTGTTTTGACCTCTAGAAAGAGGTCTTCCTCTTTGTTTTGACCTCTAGAAAGAGGTCTTCCTCTTTGTTTTGACTTCTAGAAAGAGGTCTTCCTCTTTGTTTTGACTT
>NW_004444176.1:2705989-2775396 GCF_000243295.1 Trichechus manatus latirostris
TCTAGAAAGAGGTCTTCCTCTTTGTTTTGACTTCTAGAAAGAGGTCTTCCTCTTTGTTTTGACTTGTAGAAACAGATCTTCCTCTTTGTTTTGACTTCTAGAAGGCTTAGAACCAACTTTTGGTCTCTTTGGCAGTAGAGGCCCTTCCACAACATTTTTGTTGCTAAATTCAATCTTGGTTCCATTTTTTTCTTTTCTGCCTTTATTTTCCCTCCTGATTAACTCATTTTTCAGAATTTTATGTTGTAAAAGTTCATATAAACCACCATAACCCATTGCTGTTGAGTGGATTCTAACTCATGGAGACCCCACGTGTTACAGAGTAGAACTGTGCTGCATAGGGTTTTCTTGGCTGCCATCTTAACAGAAGCAGATCGCCAGGCCTTTTTTCTATGACACCAATCACCAACGTTTAGGTTAGTAGCCAAGAGGGAACTATTTCTACCACTCAGGGAGTTTAAACCACCATATATCCTTTAAAAAAGAAAGGAAAAGAAATGAATACAGAGCTGAAAAGCTGTGGAGGGAGGCTTACAAGGATAGGATCTGGCAAACCTCTGAAATCCCTCCCAAGCCCACTCCTTATCTCCAATTCCACTGCCTCTAATTTAGGCTTAGGTCCCTGTGTGGCACAAATGGTTTGCTCTCAGCTACTAACCTAAAATAAAGGTTGGTGGTTCACACTCACCCAGCAAGTACCACAGAAGAAAGGCCTGCTGATCTGCTTCTGTAAAGATGACAGCAAAGAAAACCCCATGGAGCAGTTCTACTCTGCAACACATGGGGTGGGTTGCCATGAGTTGGGACCAACTTGAAGACAACAGGTTTTTTAGTTTAGGCTTGGTCCAAATCTCATCCCTTCTAGTGATTGTTCTCTTTACCACATAGGGAGGGGCTATCATAAACCAGATGGTGTCAAGTTATCACAAAGAGTTCCTGAAGATTCAACAAATCAAAAGTAATTTAAAATTTCAATTCAAAACTATGAGCTCGACCTCAGGAGTATTACAAGCTGGTCTGACGCTCACAGATATAAACAATCTCCCAGAATACCAACCTTGAAAAAGTTACTCTGAGGACATGATAAAATGAACCAAAACAAGTCCACTTTATAATTTTGTCTAAACACAAGACAAAAACAAGATCTCTCTTCCACCCACAAAATGCGTAATCATAGAATTGCTCCCATGTTCCGACAGCATCCAATCTAGAGCAAACTCCTGCTTCCTGAGACCTTTCCCTAACTCACCCACCAAAGCAGAAATTCTGTAATACTTTATTTTCAACATCCTCTTAAAGCATTAGTGGTTCAGTGGTAGAAGTCTCACCTCCCACATGGGAGATCTGGGTTCAATTCCCGGCCAATGAACCTCACGTGCAGCCACTACCTGTCTGTCATTGGTGGTTTGTGTGTTGCTATGATGCTGAACAAATTTCAGGGAAGCTTCCAGACTAAGATGGGCCTGGGAAAAGGCCTGGTGTTCTGCTTCTAAAAATCAGCCAAAGAAAACTCTGTGGATCACAACAGTCCGATGCACTGACCATGGGGATGGTGCAGGACTGGGCAGGGTTTCCTTCCATTTTGCGTGGGGTCACCATGAGTCAGGAGCTAACAGCAGCACCCTCCTACTGAGATACCACATGTTTCCCAAGGTGTGTGTTCTCCTTTACTGTAACAAACAATAAACACATTTTTTAAGAAAAGCTTTCATGCACTCTACTGTCAGTAATTCTATCATGTCATCTTTTTTTTTTTAATTTTTTTTATTGTGCATTAGATGAAAGTTTACAGAGCAAATCAGATTCCCATTCAATCATGTCATCTTTTTAATTTCCTATACAATTCTTGTCACTCTCTGAAATTACATTATTGTGTGTTGCCTGTCTTTCCCAGTGGAATGCAAATCTCAGGGTTCAGGGACTATGTTGTGTTCACCCCTGTATCCTGGTGCCTATAACAATGCCTGGCACACTGTAGTTGCTGAGTAATTGTTGGCGAATAACTGAACATAACTTACCTTGAGCATTACAGCATCCTCTCTGCCTCCTGCTGCTTTCACGTCCACTACAGCTTTTACATAGATGCCTATTTTTCTAAAATGTAGGGTACATACTAGCACTCCCCTTTTTCAAGAATCTTCCATAGATTCTTTTTGCCATCTTCACTTGACACTCCTCTATCTCATCTCTCACAGTAGCCCTCAGAGAACCGAGCTCCAGACAATGGCAAACATTCCCAAACGTGCCATGCCTTCCAGCAGCCACACCTTCACAAGTGCTGCTGCTTCTACCTGAAAAGATCATGCACCACCCCCTACTCCCCATCCCTCTCAAGATCTAATTGCCAAAATGCCTCTTCCGAGAAGCTGTCTCCAATCTGTTCTTCCCCTGGGCTCCCACGACTCTTTGTTACACCTGGTTTCTGTTATAGTTGGTTGTATACTTGTTGTCTCTCTCAAGAGACCAGGAGTGTTTCGAGAGCAAGAATCTACCAGTTCTCTGTGCATCCAAACAGAGGCGATCTGTGCCTCTGTTTCTTCATTTGTAAAATAAGGATTATTGTACATACCTCATGGAATCTCTGGGTGGTATAATGTGCTCAGCTGCAAAAGACTACCCAGAGGCACCTCGGAAGAGAGACGTGACCATCTACTTCCAAAATATCAGCCACTGAAAACCCTTTGGAACACAGTTCTACTCTGACACACAGGGGATAGCCATGAGTCAGAGTTGACTTGAGGGCAGATGGTTTCATTTTACACCTAACTCATAGGGTTCTTAATGAGAACAAAAGGAGTTAATACATACAAAGCAATTAGAACAATGACTGGCATACAGTAAGCACCACATAAATGTTTGCTACTATTATTGTTATCCATTTCTGTATCCTCGGTACTAGCTCAGAGGAGGCATCAATACGTATTGCCAATGAATTTGATTGGAGTGGGACAGGATGATTCTGAAAGACTGAGCTGTAGAGCTTAGAACCAGGTTGGAGATGTTGCCATCTTCTTAGCCTATGAAGTTATTTGTGTAACTCCCCAAACTTCCCTCCACCCCAAGATTTGGGGATAGGAGTCAGGGACTGTTAAGGAAGAGAAGAGAAAGTAGCCTCAACACTTTATCTAGTGGTGTGGCATAAGGGTTGGTCTGACCTAAAGATAGACATCTACCTAAAGAACATTATTTTTAAAAAAGCTTCCCTGGGTCTCTGTTCAAATTTCATTTATCCTGGAAGGAATAGTATATGTAGCCATTACCACATGAATGTGATTCACTTACCTCAGAATGTGTTCCACTTCTGCCGTTATATTAGGGAAGGGATAGCATTTAAGACCACCAAATTATAGTGGGAGGTGGGATTGAGGGGGCAAAAGAAGTTCAGGTCACGAGTTGTTCCTGGAGCTTCCAAAGGATCATTGGAGGTAAGGGAGATAGAGGGCGCTGGATGCAAGAGATGCCGGATGTTTCCTCAAAGAAGCTCTGTCTAATGTGGTGGTGCAGTGGATCCTTGGAAACCCTATGGGACAGTTCTACTCTGTTCTATAGGGTCACTATGAGTTAGGATCTACTCGATGGCAATGGCTTTGGTTTTTTGGAATGGGGGAGCAGGGAGGTGCAGTGGAGAATGCCCTGAACTTAAGCTATAGTTCTAATTCTTCCACTTTCTAGCTGGGGAAGCAGGGCAGATTGCTGAACCTCTTTGGCTCTTTCATACTGACGTTATTTAATGAAGGGATTGAAATAAATGAAGTTTGAATTTCTTCCTGTATTAACAGGAAGGTGTGGGTAGAGGAGGGACGATTCTAAGTGCATGCTTTAACAAATCCTGGAGTGGTGCCTAGGTTTGCACATTTCCTTGGCTCCCCTTAGAGCCTGCCAGACTTCTCCAGGACTTGTCTGGCCCCTCCCATTGTGAAAGCTGTCTTCTGAACTGCCTGGGCCTCAACCCTCCAAAGTGGATGCTTCCTGGAGGCTGTGTGTGAGACTGGGTCAGCCTCTAGTGGCCAAAGGCCCAAAGGTGCAACAGGCTCTGACCAGCTAGATCTGGGAAGCCATTGTTAATTCTGAGATTCTTGTACACTCTCTCCTCAACCAAATGTCTAAGCTGAATCTAAGCTGAGACCCTAAATATACTTGGTGATGTCTGTATGTCATGTACAAGTACTTTCAGATACTCAATCGTGACTAAACCATGTAACAACCTGTCAAGTTAGTTGCCATCCTTTCCATTTCATAAATGATTCCAAAGCTCAGAAAAAGTGACTTGGCCCAAGCTTTGGAAACTTATATAGGCTTTGTCATGGAGCAAGATTTGGCACCAATCTGTTCTGGCTTTTTCTAAAGGAAGTGAATTATGGAGATGGAGAACAAAACTCAGCATAAGATCATCTCAATTATCAGGTGTTTTATGACACCTGGAGTGGAGTGGAGGGGACTGAGCTTTGGAGTCAGAATTAAAACTCCAGCCCTATCATATCATCTGAGGGAACTTGAGCAAGTTAACACTCATTCTCATTTCCCTCATCTATGAAAGAGATATGTCTTAGATTACGTGGCATGAAACAGAGGAGTGCTGCTAGACATGGCAAATAAGTAAATGCATTATTCTCCTCAATATTACTTTGAACATGTGGATAGAAACAGGCAATAACCCAGCAGCTTCTCAAATTTTCTCCTTTGTGATTTTCCACAACTTCATTTCTAGTCCCTGGGTGGTGCTAACAGTTAAGTGCTCAACTACTAGCCAAAAGGTTGGCTGTTCAAACCCACCCAGAGGCACCTCGGAAGACAGGCCTGGCAATCTGCTTCCGAAGGTCAGTGCCTTGGAGACTCTATGGAGCACAGTTCTACTGTGGCACACATAGGGTCGCCATGAGTCAGAATCAACTTGACAGCGACTAACCATAATTTCTACCTTCAAACTGGTTAGAAATGGCCTAATCCGGGTTCTTTTCTTTTAAAGGCTTGACTGGGAGGTCAAACGCTTGCAATTATATTATGTGAAAGGAATCTTCCTCTTTTGCAGGCTAGCAGATAGGACAGCATAGCCAGAGGCAGAGCACAGTAGCCTGGCGGTGGAGGGGCAATCCACATTTCTGGGCTGACTGGCCCTGGGAGTTTTGCCCAGTGGCCTGGAATCCTGGAGATTTACCCAGCACGCTTGAACGAGCTTGGCCCTGGCTGGGAGGATTATATTTCCTCCAATGTTGACATCACTTGAAATCCCCTTTGTTCATCTCAAAATACAGAAATCAAAGAAGTAACTCATGATTTTTATCTTCAGCCATTCTTGCACCTTTTATCTCCTATGTGCCAAAAATAGACCCAAGTAATATATTTTATGCTAAGAGTCACATGCATACGTATTTTCTTATCTCTCACCCCACACACATTTCATCAAAAGATCAAATTATTGTCTTTTTAGTTTGTCTTTTTCTATAGACCTCAGGACTCTACTGAAACTTTTGAGTGAAGAGATTAATTTTTATCATTTTCATTTTTTGAATGTATCCATGTTCAGAGGGCTCCAATCTTGGGTTTGATGCTTGAAGTGGACGTGTGATGAGGCAGGAGGCAAAATCATTTTTTTTTTCAAGAATGCCCTGGCTTAAATTACGCTAGTATCTTTTATTGAATGTGTGTGTGTGTGTGTGTGTACGTGTGTGTACGTGTGTGTGTGTGTGTGTGTACGTGTATGTATGTATAATAGGAGTCCCTGGGTGGTGCAAACAGTTAAGCCCTCGACTACTAGCCAAAAGGCTGGCAGTCCGCTTCCAAAAGGTCACAGCCTTGAAAACCCTATGGAGCACAGTTCTACTCTGCACACGTGCAGTTGCCCTGAGTCAACTCAAAGGAAATAGTAGCAACAATGTATTTAATAAATCAAGTGAAGTAATACCCAAATTCTACTCCTCCCTCCTCTTTTTTCTCTTCACCAATCCCTTCACATTGTGGCAGGGCAGAGGCCTCTCAGCTTCCTGCATCTTTATTTTACCCCTATAAAGAGAGAGACATGTTCAGCTACCTCATGAGAGGCTGGAGATTCAGCAGTAAGTCATTCTAAACAACTTCTCAGATATGGCTCCCTGAAATATCTACTTGTCCTCTCCCTGTTTGACCAGTGGTCACAACAATGAGTCATCCATTGGGCTTCAATCCACAGCAGCCTGAAATAACAGCAATACCAAAGCTATGACTTTACACTTTCCATTCTTACTAAAACTCTCACTACCCCCAAACCTGATTATCTTAAAGCTAATGTTATTCCATGTTTCACCTTTAAATTTGTGCTAATTTGCAAGCCTTTTACACCAAGTTACCCTATTAAATCAGTGTACACAAAATTTCTCAACTCTCACCCATGCAATTCCTTGATGGATTCGGGAAAACACAATCTCAGAGGGGGCTTTCCTGGAGCCAGTGGGATGGACCGAATAACTCTTTACAAAATGTGATAGAGGACAGGAATTAATGCATGTACCTTATATGAATAACTCTATATACACAGTTATCATACTTATATGGTTCCCCAGACATCAAAAACTTTCCTATCCATGTATATACTAAGAAACCAAGGGACCTAAAATCTAAAGATCAAAAATCCCTTTTGGGTTGTGGATCCTTAAAAAAATGCATATACTTCCAGTGTCTTCATCATCCCAACCTATAATATAAAATACATGGCTAGAACACTGGCCTATTGTCAGTCTCTTACTCAGTTCGCTTTATACATTTCAGATAAACGTGATGCAATGTCTACACATTCAGAGATCTCATACACGCTCATGTCTCTGTTAATATGGCCAAGTGCTCATTTCCCCTTTACTTTGCCTTTTTCTGAGGGGTTTCTCCATACTTCTTTTGAGGCATAAGTTTCTTGAAGGAGAAACTGATACGTAGTTTTTAGTGTGCTGGGAATGCGCTCAGTAAGCACCTGCTGTTTTGGGACCTAATTGAAACTTACACTCTTCCTATTGACTCTCATTCAACAGTTGGTTCCTCCTACCTTTTCTGGACCCTCTGCCACTTCAAATCTACCTCAGGTGTATTACTTCAAATGCAGCTTGGCAGAGCTTGAGCCAGGCTTCACTGATTTCTGAAACCTCTGTAGATGTCTGCCCTGCCACATCGTCTGGATATAAAACACAGCCTTGGAAAGGAGTCACCTCTTTCAGAGTTGGCTAGTTCATAACTGATCATTCCCCAGTAAGAAATCTTAAGTAACATCCTTCTCCATTAAACAAAAGAGCCTGAAATACTATCCAGATAAATCTAAGAGCATCACATTAATAAGCAGATACTTCATCAATCAAAAATGCTGCACTTAACACAAAGGAAAAATTAGCCCAAAAGACTAATGGACCACAACTACCACGGCCTCCACCAGACTGAGTCCAGCACAACTAGATGGTACCTGGCTACCACCCCTGACTGCTCTGACAGGGATCCCAGTAGAGAGGGTCCTGGACAGAGCTGGAGAAAAATGTAGAGCAAAATTCTAACTCACAAAAAAAGACCAGACTTACTGACCTGACAGAGACTGGAGAAATCCCGAGAGTATGGCCCCCAGATACCCTTTTATCTCAGTAAAGAAATCACTCCCAAGGTTCACTTTTCAGCCAAGGATTAGATAGCCCCATAAAACAAAATGAGACTAATTGGCACAACAGCCCAGGGATAAGGACTAGAAGGCAGGAGAGGCCAGGGAAGCTGGTAATAGGGAACCCAAAGTCTGGAACGGAGAGTGTTGGCACGTCGGGGAGTTGTTAACCAATGTCCTGAAACAATATGTGTACTGTTTAATGAGAAACTAGTTTGTTTTGTAAACCTTCATCTAAAGTACAATAAAAAAAAAAAAAAAGGAAAAAAATGCTGCTCTTAAGCAGAACAATTTATGTAAGGAAAAGCTTGAATGAAATAAGCCCTATGCAGTCAGTGGGGAACTATATACCTGCACAAAGTTACCCACAAAATAAAACTAATCCCCTTTACCGGTAGCTGGACCCAAATGTTTATTATCGCCTCACTTTCTTTTAACCAGGCAACTATTCCTTGTTTCTCTCCTCAAGATCTGTTCTGTACGCGGCCAACCTTTTGGCCCACACTGATCTCCTTCCTTTGAACTCAGTAACACTTAAACCCGTGCCTTACAATTCCAATCTAGTATTATGCATTTATTTTATACAGATACAGCCTTGTTTCTACAAATGCATACTAGAGAGCAGGGTCTTACCGCCCCTGTACCGACATAAAGCCTAGCCCAGTTGTTGTTCGGTGCCATCGAGTTGGTTTCGACTCACAGCCACCCCGTGTACAAGAGAACGAAATGCAGCCCTGTCCTGCACCATCCTCACAATCTTTAGGTTTGAGCCCACTGTTGCAGCCACTGTCAGTCCATGTCGTTGAAGGTCTTCCTCTCTTCCGCTGACCCTCTACTTTATCAAGCATGATGTCCTTCCACAATGCCTAGCCCAGAGTCCTCACCTGATACTGACTTGATGGAGTTGGGGCACAAGCTAAGTCACCCATTCCCCTGCCTTGTGCAACCTATGGGCACTAAACCTCCCTGAGTCATGGTTTAAGAATACAGTTCTGTCTCTGGAAAACTCAACAGAAGCGTCAAATAATTAAATTGATTTGGGCTCCTCAATCTAAGATTTGAGAACAAACATACTGAATTTTAATTAAGCAGGTAATTGTACAATACACTCCTGAAAACTTCGATTCACAGCACACCATCAGTACACAAGCCTTACCGTGAATGACCTTTTCCATTAATGCCTACATTTCCGGTTAGTGCCTTTCATACTACGCATGGTCTCACAGGAACATTAAATGCGCCAAGCCCTGTGCCTTTGTTGTGCTGCAGGGAGGCTTCACTGGACATTGTTTCAGAAATTCTGGCATTCCCAGTGGGGACAGAGTGGGCCTCACCCTCTCCTCATGACTAAGTCCAGAGAAATGTGTGGCGCAAGAGTTCTGTGACTTTTTAACCTGAGTAGTGTTCCACCTACTGCACGCGAATGATTGGGTTACAGCGCCCGCATCACTGCATTGCCCATTACAGTAAATGTGAGGGAACCTGGTACAAGCTGTGTCCAACTCAATATTCAACAACTCTAGTGGGCACTTTAAACCAGGCTGTATTACAACACATATCTAGCTTCCTAAGTTCAGAAGTTTGGTGACCGCTGGCTGCTCTGTTTGCCAAGTAGGGGCAACAAATACTGCTTTTGACACTAAAATTCTGCCACTGACCTATCAGGACACATAATGGGCACTGCTTTTTTAGTGCTGGGGATAGATTTCATAGGTACATCTTTCTACCCTCTGTGGCTAAAGGTACAGCGATAGTTTCATGATCAGGCCTCTAATTGGCACATAGGCTTTGGAGTGACAAATAACTGGGTTCAAACATTTGCTGTGTGACCTTCACCAAGTTAGAAATCTCTGTGGGCCTGTTTTCTGACCTGCCAAACACCTCACAGGGTTGTTGTGAAAATGATACACAATATAATAAAGTCCCTGGCACAGTGCCTCGATATAGTAAGTACTCAATGTTAGTTATTATTTTTATTAACCCAGAGTTTGAATTGGCTGAAGAGTTCATGATTTTTAACTCACTGACTCAATCTTCTAAGAGGAGTCATCCAGAACTAGAGTTAAAGATATATTCCTTCTGGGAGTAAGGACAGGCTACCTACTGGGTAGAAAAGGTTAGAGCACTGAGGTGAAAGGATACTGCTCCCGTTCCCACTCCCTTACCTCCCAGGCACACACACATAGCATCCCAGACTAAACAACATGCCCATTTGTCCACGTCTCCAACTCTACTTGATGAAAGTATTTGTGGTCTTAGAGGTTTCCAAAAAGTTAAGATGGGAAAGTGACGCCCCAAAGAGCTATGCATATTCCATTAGAAAGGAAAGCAAGGCAGGGAGGGACAACTGCTATGTTTTCTGATCGTTAGCTCCCATGTGCTGGGACCTCAGTACGATGAGAAGAAATGACACGAAGGTCATGGATGGACCTCACTGTCCAGTGCGAAAGCTCTTGCAGCACCTTTAGGCCCCACAGCTTCTTCTCAAAGAGACCACCATCTCCAACAACAGCAGGCATCCTGTCAGCCTCATTCGGGGGGATCTTGTGCTCCAGGAGCATCATTAGCTCCTCCAGCTGGTAAGCAAAGGCAGCAACTTGAAGTAGAAGGGTTTGTATAGCCTGATGGAAGTCACCTTCAGTTGGGGTAAAATGCACCCTCTGGTCTTCTAAAAGCTTGGTCAACATAACATGGAAGGTACGATAAGCTTGGAGGTTCTCTTGGAGTCGCTCTGCTTCCGTCAGCTCGCTCCACTGATCAGTGCTTGCCATTGGCACTCCATCTACAGAGTCCAGGTTGATGTTCTTGTTCAGGCCCTGATGACTGACCTGGCCGAGGACACAGGAAAGCATCATGCCTTCTGCAATTAACCCAATGCCCTTACTCAAATCACCCCCCGAGTCTCACATAAATTTTATCCACCTCCCTGGCCAAGAACCCAAGTTGTAAAGAAAATGTTTACAACAGGACCTGTTCATGTGGGGCCCCTGACTGGTCTTTAGAAGACCCTACACTCTCTGAAATTATACATACTATTTTGAATATGTGTTTTTCTTGGGGCAATCTACAGCTTTCATTGTTCTAAATGTTAAAACTCACTTGTCTAGAAAGTTTTTTCCTCCCCACTTCAAACTCTCTCCTAGAGACTGGAGTATTTTAATCATACTTAAGTATTTTAAACATACTTGGGGGCACTGCAACACCTAGGAAACTCTAGATTGTAGCTATCGTAGGATTTTTCTAACCTCATTCTCCCCACTGTCCATTCTCCATTGTGAGGACAATTCTTTAAGAAGTACAGTGGGAAACAGTAAAAAACTGGTACTTCAAAGAGTCTGATTTCTGACTGATGGGGCTGTATGAAGACAAACCAATTCTTAGAGAATGTAAATTCCTAACTCTCCACAGAGGCTTGGAATATCTGCACAGCAAGTCTTCAGTGGAGACTGATGGGAATCCCCCATCAGACAACCAATCTAGAACTTCATGGCTAGCTCCTTCAGAATTTGGCACTTTGACAAGTCCCCAGTGAATTTTCTAAGGAGAATCCTTTTGTCAGCTTAGGTGACCTTTCTATTTAGGTACAGGGACACTGCTGATGTATAAGATTAAAAAGTAAATGGCTAATAACGTATAGAAGAAATCGGTTGGGTTTACAAATTTCTCTCAAGTTCATACTGTTGCTCCTCCCGGTCCTTTAAACCTTTAAACCTCACTTGGCCTTTCATTTATATAGTTTAAAAATTCAGAACACTGTGAAAAACTCAAAACTTTAAGAGTCCATGGTTAACCTACTCTGACAGAATACAGAATGTAGGCAAAGTAGGAACTGTCTCCAAGACATATAGCGAATCCTACCTAGAACCCTATCTTATTAAAGGAATGATATTATCTCCTAAACATCCCTGGAGAAGAAAATTAGGTCACATGAGTTTCCTCAAGGGAAGGGGCCATGTCAAACAACAGGTCTCAATATATAAATGACTGTATGATTAGGGCTTTCATAATTGGTAATGGTGCTGGAGGATGATGGTAAGGGGCTGGATCAGAAAAGATGAAGTGAAAACAGACAACAGTAAAATAGACAACTTACATAAGATTCCATAAGAGCAGTCAGGTCTGAACGAATCTTCCTTGCTAGCCAGATAGAGCGGCTGCAGAGGTCCCGGCGGTGAGGGGTCAGTGGTGAGTACTCTGCTAAAGCCATCCCCTAACTCAACTGTCCCAGGAAACAAGTGAGCTGGGCTTGCTTCTGTCTACACTGGTCCAAATAAGAAATGTGACTCTCACAGACTAAATCCACTGGGCATTCTCTACTAATGGGATTGTGCACCCCACCCCCTCCGCCTGACTCAGAGGTGGCAGCAAATTCCTGGCTGTGGATTTTTGTGCCTGTGGAATCAAAGGCCCCTTTTTAATCAGCTCTTTTTTCCTACAGCGTCTGTCTCCATCTCTCTCCTCCACTCAGTGCTTAGCATACTTGTTTTTATGTCATTGTTTTGCTTTTGTACTTAGCAACAAGGTCACTATCACACTAATCCTCATGACACCCAGGCCTAACGTAATCTATTTTACAATACACATATAGTCGATTCATTTGATTACCACCCTCTCTTATGCTTCCCTTGTCTTTTTTTGTTTTTTCCTTTCTCGGCCTGCTAAAGTTTCAGTAACATGAAGTTATTATTATAGATAACAGCCGCCATTTATTAAGTACCTACACGGCCAGACATTTGCTACAGGCAAAACCTCATTTGATCCTTAAGGTAATTCTATGAGATAAATATTTCCCCCACTTTACATACAAAAAAACCGAGGCTTAATGAGGTTAAATAATGTGCACAAAATTCAACAGACTCAATATTTAAATACAGATCTTTGATTCCACAGCTGTTTCTCCCATCGACTTTCCAATCTCATTCTTTCCTTCTGTAGTTTACTTTTTGTTCAAGAAACAAAACTTACATAAAACTTGTTTAAAAATGCAGCATCTTTCCACTCTCATTCTTTTGGTAAGCACTGCTTAAAGTTGGTTTAATTTACACTTGATAAAAATCAACTAAGGCAGCATCTCTAATCTCAATCATGGTGCCTTCCCAGTAGCTACAGATGAAGAAGGTACTGTTTAGGCCTGTTCTCTAAGGGACAGGGAACACCCAACCCTGACTTGGTAACATTTCTAAGGCAGTCTCACTCAAGTGACAACATGCTTTTCTTTTTCTTCCCTATCCCAGTCACATCATATGCTTCTTAACAAAATAAGAGAATGAGTTGGGCTTTGAAATGAGGGCAAAAGAGTTAAAAGGTGCTTGGAGAGTTGTCATTCTACTGCATTTAACTCAGTAGGTTAAGAGAATGATGCTAATTGGGTAAGGGTTGCAAGGTTCATTCCCAAAGGAATCCATTAGCTTTCACTATTGGATACCATAGATGTCGCCTCTAAATTGTAACACATGCCACCTCAGGGGCAAATTTCCATAGGTAAACAATAAATGTAAGGGAAAGAGAAATGAGGCCTGGGCAGCTGTCACATTAGGCCACTTAAGAAGGCAAGAGGATTCTAGTTTATTTTTAAAGTTAGTACTTCACATACACATTGAGTTTTGTGAAGCATTCTTCTTAAACACCATCAAGGTTCTGCCATTATCTGAGGGAAATTAACCTCACAGCATCCTTAGTGTTCCCTCTACTAGATTAATATGGTGACCTCTCCTAGTAGAAGGCTGTGGGAACATCAGAGGGATTTCCAACAGCTTGCTGCATGATCACAGAAGTGTGTGGCATTTTACCACTGGAAATCAAGAATTAATCTGGGTCAAGACTTAACTACCTCGTTCTCAATGACAGCAAGCAATAGTACTCCCCATATATAATGTGCTCTGGGCCCCTGGTCTTCTCATTTGGTAGCTTCAAGTGTTTCACACCTAAGTTAACTGTAACCCAGTACAACCAAGGAAGACAAGCTGCTTCCACGAAGACTTTTATTTTTCTTCTTTACATATTTATTTTGGGTATGTCTTACCTAGATTAAGAGAAAACAAGGATTTGAAAAGCAGAGTATCCCTTTTATTATAATTTTTTTTTTTTTTTTTTACATAACCTTTTCAACCTAGATTCAGGTAACTACCTGTCTCTCCCATCAAAGGAGAAGGGTCCTGCACATTACAACAGGCAAAAAAGGCTTTCAGGAAATAAAATATTTTAAACTGATCCATTACAATTTTTCAATTTTCTTGAGTACTACATTGGAAAGTGGGAAAAAGACAGGAGGAAAAAAAACGGTACTTCGAACAACCAGACTGTAATAATCTTAGTTAGGTTGGTAGTACACTATAGTTTTTTTCTCCAAACAGGTACAAAGCAGGTTCAAGTGCTCCATGTGGATGCTTTCCCATACCTTAGTAATTTTCTTTACTCTCAGTATATCCAGCCAGTGTTTATCCAAACTCTGATGCATATTAAGGAGTATCAATTATGCAAAATAACCCTGGGCAACCACAAAGAAGGGGGAAGCACATCTCCCAGAAATATTGGACAAGCTGTAGCTCAACCACAATATCAGGATTTAGAATTGCCAATTCAAGATAGAGAACACACAACGGGAAGAGTTATTTTAAAAGATAACAGAATTTGACGAAGGGTATGAAATGCAGACTCTTAAGATCAAAAGAGCTCCTTAGGAGGACAGTGAAGTAATCAGTATGGGGAGCAGAAAGGAAAAGGCAAGAGGGATTAGTATAAGACAGTTTACTTATACCAACTCTTTACTATGCTATCATCCCTTTTCCCAAAAGGAAAAATAAAGTCCATGAAAGAATACTTAAAAACTGATGGCAAAAACTGCTACAATAATTTATTGAAGCAAACTGCAGGCAAATGGAAAAGGACCAAACAGGACAAAGAACAGGACGTTTCTTCTTATTAGAAGTAACTAGTTGCTTTTTGGGAGATGAGTGGGGTGGTATAGGAAGGAGAACAAATTTCCCCCCATCACAGAAAGACAAGATTTTTTAACGTACTAGTTTCCTTTTGTGTAGGTGGCTAAAATATCTCATGACTAACCACTGCAAATGAAATTTAGGGAGACAAAGGATGAGTGTGGGGATAGATGCTAGCTAGAGAACAGTACAAAATGGACTTCCATGGGAGTTGTGGACTCTTATTTTAAAATCTACTCAACATACCAGTCAACTCCAAGCCCTTACTGTGGGCAGGAAAGCAGACTCTAGATCCCTTCTATCCTTATTCCATTTTCTACCCCCACATTGGAGGGATGGCACATCTGCAACACACTGAAAAGAAACAACAGTGCATTTAAGACCGCTCACTGCAGGTGTCTCCCTCCCCATTCCCTGGCATCCCGACCACTGACACCAGTGGGCGTAAAAGTTAAGTCTCTTTCAGAGATGGCATTCTGTTACCCCTCTTGATGGGAAAAATAAATCAAAGAGAAAATTGATAAACTTTGTATTTTTAGTGTTTGTGAAAAACAAGCTGTTTCTTATTTTGTTCTCAGCAAAACTTCATTCTTTCCAACAGCCATCACACATTTCAGACAATGAACAATGAATAGGGCAAGCCTTCAATTCCAGTTTCTGAGGTAAACTGAAGGACAAGAATTGCCCTGCTGATTCTCTAAAAATGAGCCACAATAGGTTTTTTAATATTCTGAGGGTTATATATTTGCACAAAAAAAACTACCTGTCTCTCCCATGAACAGTAATTCACTCCATGAAAATCCCTATCCCAAAGGAAGTAGCAACTCCCAGAATTTCAGGTGAAAGCCAAAGCCATTATTATATACATTAACTTTTTATCTACTGAATCAGCCTTTCCTCTTCTGAAGACACAGAACAGAGCACTTTTCTTTGACTGAAAATTTTACAATCCATACACTTTGTTCCTTGACTAACGGCAGTGTCTTTCACTGATACTAGGGAGCTGGAATGAAACAATGATAAATTAATTCAAAAACCGAAAACAAAACATGGGACCAGAGATGGCCAATTGGGAAGTATGTGTAAAGAAATGATGAGGACAAAAAAACAACAACAACAAAAAAAATAAAAGCCAGATTCACAGAGAAAATCTCTCATCTGTAATTAAGACCCTGAACAATCCTCCTCATCCCCTCAAAACTCCTAGGTCTCAATGCTCTAAAAATCTCAGAGCTCTAGTTACCATGAACTTAACATCTGTCCCTAAAAAGGCCTCCAAACAAGCACTAAGCTATTGTAGTGATTTTGTTAGTACTGAGGACCAGCTTTCTTTAAAGGCTACTGGGGAGCTATGATTTTAGAGGCTGGCTGTGCTTCTTCAACCCTATGTCTTGCCTTCAACAGTACCTCTTGTGGAAAGGACCCCATGTCAGAATAATCTCTCTCTCCCAGCCCCACAAAATATAGCAACGAAGATTAAAAAAAAAAAAAAAAGAAAAAAGAAAATCAGACTTTCCGTTAATAAATAAGGAATCTCAGTTCCACAACACAAAAACACACATGTTCAAAGTGCAAATTTCTGCCATTAGCCTGGGACTTTTCTACCGTCTCACTGATACACAGCTCTGTCTTACAGTCAGACTGTGTAGAGGGCAGCCCCCTCCCTCTTGGGAGCCTGCTTTCAAGCAAGAGAGCACCATTGAGAACCATATGGAGGTGTTGGGAGGGGGACTGAAGTGCTGGGGTCAAAGAGGAGGGAGATGGTCCCCATGTGTCCTTCCTTTCCAAAACCCAGTGAGAAATGGAGGAAAAGGGGGTGAGAGACGTGTGCTGTTTTAACAGCTCACCCTGCTAAGGGGCCCTAAAGTGCCAAGTCAAGCTGCCAGCCTCTGGAGATTAGAACTGTATGACACCTTGAGAATAAGTGTGCTGCATTGGGTAGAAGCCAGAACCACAGGGCAGCAGGGAAGGAGGAGAAGGCATTTAGAGGACAGTAACAGACTGTAAGAGAAGCTGATCCAAAAGCACATCAGTGACAAGTTGGAAAAGGGGATCTGCAGGAAATCTGCCTGGCTGGAATTGAGGATGAGGATAACCCTCACTTTATTTTAAGAATTACTACTACTTTTTTTTGTCCACCTTTCTGGTAAACGCAGCATCAATTTTATCAAGGGGACAACAGAGGGAGAATAGGGGGTGGGTGTGTTTATGTGCTGTGATCCACAATGGAAAAGAGCAGGCCCTTCAATTATTTACTAGATTTTAAATGCTTTAAATTTTTTTTTTTCTGTCCTTTTTATCTTTTAAATACAAAGTCTTCCCTCTCACTAAGGTCCAGTAGAGTCTGAATCTTCAATGAGAACCTCTGTGGTAGCACCGAGGATATCTGAGTTCATGACCAGCCCTTCAGTGCCCCCACTGCTGCCACTTCCCACAAAGATCTTTCCATCGGCCATGAGGCTCACCCGTTCCGTCCCACTGCAGTATGACTTTGACATCCCTTCAGCTTCTAGCAGTAGGCACTCTCCAGAGGCTGAGTTTCCCAAGGGCTCAGGAAGAAGAGGAAGACCCTGACCATCTGCCGGTTGTGTGAGGGTCTCTGGGTTAGTGCCCAAGATATCTGTGCTGGTGATGAGGGCGCCCGCATTGGCAGCCAGAGCTTCTGCAATCAGCACCTCGGGGTGGCTTTTCGCTTTGTGTGCCACTACGCTGTCCTTCTTCTCAAATTTTTTGCCACAGATATTGCAAGAGAACTGGTAGAAGGAGTCTGCGTCATGCTTCTTCATGTGCCAGTTAAGGGATGCCTTTTGACGACAAGTAAATCCACAGATCTCACATCTAAGGAGAGTGGATGAGGAAATAGTTGATGAAATAGGGAAATACAGAGCTCTTATTTTGGGGTCTTATTTGGTAAGAATTTAGAGCTCATATATGTAAGCAAAAACCAGTAACATATATTTCTTGTGAAACGTTAGGAAAGGCTACTTAGATAAAAAAACTAATCAGATTTTTTTCCCTTCTGTATGCTTGATAAACAAAGGAAAGAGAACAGGGCCACTGAGTTATCTCCCCCAATCAATATCCACGGTTTAATTTGGTGAAAACCAGCAGTGGTGGCAGCTGAAATGAGGCAGCTAACCCTCAAGTGGGGCACACGCTCTTCTCACCCAGACAATCACCAATAAATAAATACTCACTGTAACGGCTTCTCGCCAGTGTGAATCATCCGGTGCACTGCCAGGTTGTGCGAACTCTTGAAGGCCCGAGCACAATATTCACAGATATAATCCCTTTGATCTAAGAAGAAAAACAATGTGGTGAAGGAAACTGTCAGGCAGGTAAATATAGAGTAAAAGCAATGCTATCTTCCATGTATAATTTTGTTTTAAATTGTACTTTAGATGAAGGTTTACAGAGCAAATTAGTTTCTCATTAAACAATTAACACACACATTGTTTTGTGACATTGGCTGCAAACCCCACGACATGTCAACACTGCCCCCTTCTCGACCGTGGGTTCCCTGTTACCAGCCTTCCTGTCCCCTCCTGCCTTCTCATCCTTGCCCCTCGGCTGGTGTGCCCATTTAGTCTCGTTTTCTGTTACCGGCCTGTCTAATCTTTGGCTGAAGGGTGAACCTCAGGAAGGTAAACCTCAGGAGTGACTTCTGTACTGAGTCAAAAGGTGTCTGGGGACCATACTCTCCAAGTTTCTCCAGTCTTTGTCAGACCAGTAAGTCTGGTCTTTTTTTGTGAGTTAGAATTTTGTTCTACATTTTTCTCCAGCTCTGTCCGGGACCCGCTATTGTTGTCAGAGCAGTTGGTGGTGGTAGCCGGGCACCATCTAGCTGTGCTGGACTCAGTCTGGTGGGGGCTGTGGTAGTTGTGGTCTTTCCCTTGTGTCTTTGGTGTTCTTCATTCTCCCTTGCTTCACATGGGGTGAGACCAGGGGAGTACCTTAGATGGCTGCTAACAAGCTTTTAAGACTCCAGATGCTACTCATCAAAGTAAGATGTAGAACATTTTCTTTATAAAATATGTTATGCCAATTGAGCTAGATGTCCCCCCACAAGACCACAGTCCTCAGCCTTCAGCCCAGTAATTCAGTCCCTCATGGAGTCTGGATGTGTCTATGAAGGTTCCATGACCTTGGCCTTGGTCAAGTTGTGCTGACTTCCCCAGTATTGTGTACTATCTTACACTTCACCAAAGTTATCACTTAGCTATTGTCTAGTTAGTGTTTTTCCCTCCCTCATAACCATCAAAGATTGCTTCTTTCTGTGTATAAACCTTTTCGTGCCTTTTTATAACAGTGGTCTCATACAGTTATTTGTCCTTTTGTGATGGACTTATTTCACTTAGCATAATGCCCTCCCGATTCTGCCATGTTGTAAGATGTTTCACAGATTCATCATTGTTCTTTATTGTTGCATAGTACTCCACAGTGTGTATGTACCATAGTTTGTTTGTTCAGTCATCTGCTGATGGGAACTTTGGTTGTTTCCATCTTTTTGCTACTGTGACTAATGCTGCAATGAACATGGGTGTGCATGCACCTATCCGTGTGACAGCTCTTATTTCTCTAGTATATATTCCTAGGAGTGGGAATGCTGGATCATATGGTATTTCTATTTCTAGCTTTTTAAGGAAGCGCCACGTCATTTTCCAAAATGGTTGTACCACTTTGCATTCCCACCAGCAGTGCATAAGTGTTCCAAGCTCCCTGCACCCTCTCCAATATTTGTTATTTTCTGATTCATGCCAGTAAGGCTGGGGTGAGATGGTATCTCCTGGTAGTTTTGATTTGTATTTCTCCAATGGCTAGTGATGGCAAGCATTTCTTCATGTGTCTGTTAGCCACCTAACTATCTTCTTTGGTGAAGTGTCTGTTTATATCTTTTGCCCATTTTTTAATTGGATTATTTGTCTTTTTCTGTAGAGGCTCTGGATTTTCCTATGGATTTTAGAGATTAAACCTTTGTCAGATTTGTCATAGCCAAAATTTTTCTCCCAGTCTGTAGGTTCTCCTTTTACTTTTTTGGTGAAGTCTTCTGATGAGCTTAAGTGTTTTAATTTTTAGAAGATGCCAGTTATCTAGCTTATTTTCTGGTGTTTGTGTATTGTTAGTTATGGTTTGTATCCTATTTATGCTATGTATTAGGGCCTCTAGCATTGACCCTATTTCTTCTTCTATGATCTTTATGGTTTTTGGTTCTATATTTAGGTCTTTGATCCTTTTTGAATTAGTTTTTGTGTATGGTGTGAGGTATGGGTCCTGTGTCATGTTTTTACAGATCGACATTCAATTTTGCCACCACCATTTCTTAAAAAGACTGTCTTTTCCCCATTTAATAGACTTTTGGCCTTTGTTGAAGACTGGATGACCATAGGTGGATGGATTTACACCTGGCTTCTGAATTCTGTTCCATTGGTCAATGTGTTTTTCGTTGTACCAGTACCAGGCTGTTTTGACTACCATAGCTGTATAGCAAGTTCTGACGTCAGGCAGTGCTAGTCTTCCTACTTTATTCTTTTTCTTCAACAGTGCTTTACTTATCTGGGGGCTCTTTCCTTCCCATATAAAGTTAATGATTAATTTTTCCATCTGGTTAAAGAATGTTATTGGTATCTGGATCAGGATTGCATCGTATTTGCAAATTGCTTTGGGTAGAACTGACATTTTCATAACCTTGAGTCTATCTATCCATAAGCATGGTCACGTATAAACACCCTGGATAAACAAAATTTATGAAGGAAGTATACTGTATTAATCTTTTTCATGAGTCTGTACATTCAGTGAGCCCTGGCGGCACAGTGGTTAACAGCTCAGCTGCTAACCAAAGGTCAGTAGTTTGAATCCACCGGCTGCTCCTTGGAAACCCTATGGGCAGTTCTACTCTGTCTTATAGGGGTGCTGTGAGTCGGAATCAACTTGACGGCAATGGGTCTGGGTTTTTGGTTATATATTCAGTAGCATTAAGACATACTTAAAAAAACAGAAACATAAGAACCAGGATTCTAATTTTGACTTTACGAATAACCCAGATCCAAGCTGAATAGTTTAGCAAGTAAACAACTAAATTTTCCAAAGATTTTATTATTTAAAAAGTTATTTGTTTTTCTTTCTTACAGACTGAGAAAGCTGAATGCTTACATATAAAGAATTTGGTATTACCTAGAAAAAAACTGATCCACATCTAAAATGGTAAGCCTACCCTCTGTTTCAGGTTTAAAAAAAATGTTACCCGACAGACATACAGATCAAAGGAACAGAACTGAGAGTCCAGAAATAAATGCACAGCATCTATGGTTACCTGATTTTCGACAAGGGTGCCATGTTGTTGTTGTTAGGGGCCATCAAGTCAGTTCCAACTCACAGCAACCCTCTGTACAACAGAATGAAACACTGTCCAGTCCTGCATCATCCTCACAATTGTTCTGTTTGAGCCCACTGTTGCAGCCACCGTGTCAATCCATCTCATTGAGGGTCTTCCTCTTTTTCGCTGACCCTTGACTTTACCAGGCATGATGTCCTTCTCCAGGGACTGGTCCCTGCTGATAATACATCCAAACTACGTGAGATGAAGTTGCCCCATCCTTGCTTCCAAGGAGCACTCTGGCTGTACTCTTTTCAAGATACACTTGTTCGTTCTTCTGGCAGTTCAAGGTATATTCAATATTCTTTACCAACACCATAATTCAAAGGCATCAATTCTTCTTCAGTTTTCCTTATTCATTGTCCAGCTTTCACATCCATATGAGGCGAATGAAAATACCATGGCGTGGATGAGGCGTACCTTAGTCCTGAAAGTGCCATCTTTGCTTTTCAAAAAAGGTCTTTTGCAGCAATTTGCCAAATTCAAAGCACTGTTTGATTTCTTGACTGCTGCTTCCATGGGTGTTGTGTGGATCCAAGTAAAATGAAATCCTTGACAACTTCAATCTTTCTCTGTTTATCATGATGATGCTTATTGGTCCAGTTGTGAGGACTTTTGTTTTCTTTATATTGAGGTATAATCCATACTGAAAGCTGAAGTCTTTGATCTTCATCAGTAAGTGCTTCAAGTCCTCTTCACTTTCAGCAAACAAGGGGTGTCATCTGCATATTTCAGGCTATTAATGAGTCTTCCTCCAATCCACATTCTTCTTCATATATCCAGCTTTTTGCATCATTTGTCTGCATACAGATTGAATAAGTATGGTGAAAGGATACAACCCTGACACACACCTTTCCTGACTTCAAACCACACAGTATTCCCTTGTTCTGTTCGAACAACTGTCTCTTGATCTAAGTACAGGTTCTGCATAAGCAGAAGTTAAGTGTACTGGAATTCCCATTTTTGCAATGTTATCTATTATTTGTTATGATCCACACAGTCGAATGCCTTTGCACAGTCAATAAAACACAGGAAAACATCTTTCTGGTATTCTTTGCTTTCAGCCAAGATCCATTTGACATCAGCCATCATATCCTTCATTCCACATCCTCTCTGAATCCGGCCTGAATGTCTGGCAGTTCCCTGTCAATGTACTGCTACAACCATTTTTGAATTATCATCAGCTAAATTTTACTTTGTGTGATATTAATGATACTGTTTGATAATTTCTGCATTCTGTTGGAATGGGCATAAATATGGATGTCTTCCAGTTGGGTGGCCAGGTAGCTGTCGTCTAACTCATTTTTGACAAGGGTGCCAAGTCCACTCAATAAAGCAAGACAGTCTCTTTAGTAAATAGGCCCAGGATAACTGGACCTCCACATGCAAAACTGATGTTAGACCCTTACCTTGTATTACATATAAAAATTAACTATAGATACAATGCATTTAGCTACTTAATAAATGTTTTATTTCTAAAAAATACCTGTATGATGTTTGGCATGTCGTAGAAGTTGCTTCTGGAGCCTGAAGAGTCGTCCACAGGAGGGATGGGGACATACATATTTCTTCTTCAGCAAATGCTGATATTTAATGTGGTGCTAAAACAGTAAAGAAGGTAAAAAGCGTTACAAATTAAGGCTTCCTGAAAGCTCTTTCCTTTGCTAAGTCAAAAGTGCTGAAGAAAAACCAAATACTTTATATATGGTTAAGAACACTGTATATTCTAATTAAAAACAGAGGCTCTGGTGAAATATAAGAACCTAGGTTCCAATCTGGGTCTGCCATTCACTAGCAGTAAAATCTTAGAGGAGATGTACTTAAATATTTTTAAGCTTCACTTCTCATCTGTAAAATGGGGATAACGACAACTGTCTCATAGTGCTGTTGTGGGGTTACAGAGATCATATGTTATACAGTGCCCAGCTGGCACAAGGTAAAAGAATAGTAGCTATCATTATTATAACAAAATCAGAATCCAAAAGTCTCATGTTGTATTTGCAGCTGAACTAAGAATCAAGCATTTCCTAAGCCTTCATCATTACTATTTCACCTTCATGGTTCTTGCCAGCCCTAAATATAAACTGTACATTTACTCATTTTTCTCTTTAAATCTACTCACTTAAAACAAAATACCTCGTTTATTCGTTTTAAACAATATCCAAAAAAAAAAAAATCACTGGTTTGAGTTGCTTTTTTTTTCTAATACACATTAATAAAATCTGTTAATCTGAGTTTTGGCGATCTCTCTTGTAAGAGTCACCTCTGCTACTATAAGGATTTAAGCCTCACTGGGAAACACTGGAATATTCCAAGACTTCAAGGAAAGTCATCCAGTTGGGCCTCAGTTTCTTAATCATTTTTCTAATATGACTGAAATAATTTTATCTTTATAGAAAGATTTTTCTTTACATTATATGTGTCCTCCTCATGTGTTCTTTTAAAAAACTACAAGGCCTATGTCAAGCCAACAAATTTATAGTCTGATGAAGTACGAAAACCAGTAATGAAATATACGTGAAAGGTTACCTTATACAAGAACGTCACTGACCTGCAAGTAGCGAGGGTGAGCAAGAACGGTTCCACATCCTTCCATCTCACAACGGACATACTGGATTGGAGGCTTTTTTCTGTATCAAAACGTAGGAGAAAAGTTAGCAATGGATAAGTGGCACTTGGCACAGTGGCCTTTAACTCCAATTGCACTATAGGTAACAACTATCTTACACGATGAAGAATTAAAAACTCTTTACTAGTATATAGCCTGCAAAGAATTTGTTAGAATTAAACTGCAAATTACCAAATGTCTGATGGACTTTAAAAAAAAAAACCACACACAAATGAACTAGCAATCCCAAAAAAGATAAAGTATGAAGATTTCTGGAAACCTCTAGATCCTGTAATGGTTATAAAAACATAGTAACCTTGAACCAGGGACATTAACAAAATTGCTTTTGTGAAACCTTCAAATACCCATTCCTTGCAGGATTATTATGAGGGCTAAATATCATCTTCAGAACAATCTTGAAGGGCTTACCATATGATTGTTATGACGATGATACATGTAATTAAGTGTTTGGCACATAGTCAATTAGCGGTAGCTCTAATACCTAGCCCAGTTTGTTCCTACTAGCTGTAATGGATTGAGATTCTCAGTGGCTGTAAATGAATGGTGTTTAAGTAGCTAAATGGACTGTACATAGCTGTACAGATTGGCAAAACAGTGTAAGTTACTCACCTCCTTTTGGGTAACCGGGGACTTTTGTCATCTTTTCGCCTTCTTCCTCTCCTATAATTAAAAAATAGAGTAATTGTCCACACATTCCAGACTGAAGCTTATAGTGAGGGATGGCTGAAGATATACAGTCAAAATCAAAGAGCAGGTGGCATATACAAAGGATTATCCAGAACACATAAAGCCAAAGAAACATTTGGCAAAGCAAGCAAATATTTCATCCTGAAGTGATTTCACTTTCAGATCAGCCTGCATCACAAGTTAAATATATGCGTTTTATAAACCAGGCAATACCACAGAAGATCTGGATAAACCTCAAGCTTATTACTTGAATTGTTACGCTGGAAGGTCTATCACCTAAATTTAGTCAATTAGAAAACAGAATAAATGAAATCAACTATCTAAAAACCCCAATAGTACAAACTATACTCTCCTCGCAATAGAACCAAAAATGCCTGAACACTTAAATAAATCTTATTTCTACAACAGTAAACGTTGCTAAGCAGAAAGTTTTTACATCACTGAGACTATATCATTTGCTATATTTACCATTCCTTTGAGGGTCCACATTTGCCATACTTTTTCTTGTCATCTCTATCCCTGCATCCCTATAGTTACGGTCTTCCCTTCTCACTTGGAAGCGCAATGGTTAAGCGCTCTGCTGCTAACGAAAGGTTGGTGGTTTGAACCCACCAGCCACTCCGTGGGAAAAAGATGTGGCAGTCTGCTTCCATGAAGATTACAGTCTTGGAAACCCTGTGGGGCAGTTCTACTCTGTCCTATAGGGTCGCTATAAGTGAAAATCGACTTAACAGCACCCAACAAGTATTGCTTTGAATTAAAATTATACCTTTCAAGCTCTTAAGAATTTCAGCTGCCAAAGGTCAAATTTTTTAAGTACAAAAAATATTTAAGTATGTATATGTCACCACCCCTCCACCACACTCCCACCCTCTTTCCCCCTTAATATCTTCAAAATCTGTTAGATTTCCTTTATTTTTTTTAATAATTGCCTACTCACTTCCTAGGAGGCTCCTCATCCTCCCTAATTTCATTCTCTTCTTCCTTCACCTCTACCTCTACTTCCACTTTAATTTCCTTCTTCTCTTTCTCTTCTTTCATCTTCCCTGATCTTCTCCGTGGCTTTGGGGTTTCCCTGAAAACACAAATACATTTCAACTTTGGTATAAAACAGTCTCCTCAAGGAAAACTACGGTAACAAGGTAGAACTTAGGGATATCACTGACTTATTATAAACTATCCTCAGCTCATGAAATGTGATCTCCTGCCAATTATTCCTCATATACATAGCAATGATAGACAATAAGACCTGTGAGATGACTCTCAGGCTAAACACGCCTCAGAATCAAATTTCACCACAGGTGTAAAGAGAAACAAACTATTAAGTAAAAAAATTCTAAGTATTCAGGCAATTTATGGTGCATTGTTAAGATAAAACATGCAGACAGCATCATAATTTGAATATGAACAAAATAATGTTCTGTAAACAGAAGAGAGGACTGTTATGAGTAGCTAATAACAAAACTAATAAGATCATATTAGATCTGTAAAACAAGTACATAATTACTCACTTAAAATTAATTCTATACCCATTAGTTAGACAACAAAATAAAATAAAAGCATGCAACAATGCTTTCCTCCTTATTTTCACTGCCACGTCTGAGACATGACAAGTCTGACACATGCCTTTCTAAGTGGGGTTTGTAGGTCTCATCTCTTGGGTCATCTTTGAACGGTATTTCCTCTTCACTGATTAACATCTCCTCTTCTTCTTCCTCTTCCTCCTCACTACTAAAAGAAGCAAACAGAAACGAGAAATTCCAGTTGTAACGATCATGTCTGACAGGATTTTATTTGGTGACTTACTTGTAAACTGGTAGCCAAGGATTCATAGTAAGTTCTTTAGGATTTTCATCCTTCTAATCTAGTTTGGGGAAACCCTGGTGGTGTAGTGGTTATGTGCTGCAACTGCTAACCAAAGGGTCAGCAGTTTGACTCTGCCAGGTGCTCCATGGAAACTATGGGGCAGTTCTACTCTGTCCTATAGGGTCTCTATGAGTTGGAATTGATTTGATGGTAACGGGTTTGGTTTTTGGAATCTAGCTGGGAGCCCTGATGGCATAGTGGTTAAGAGCTACGGCTGCTAACCAAAAGGTCAGCATTCGAATCCACCAGCGGCTTCCTTGGAAACCTGATGGGGCAGTTCTACTCTGTCCTATAGGGTTGTTATGAGTCGAAATCAACTCGACAGCAACAGGTAATCTAGTTGGACTGCAATCTAGCTGCTTTAATTTAAACAATAATAATAGAAACTAAAAATATATAGATCCTAAATATGCTGTCACTTCATTAAAGGTAGGATGATAATTGCTTAATGGCACCAAGAGTTAAAAAACAATTGATTTTATAATACTATGTCTAGTATTCTGCTGTATCAAAAAAGACCTATCAACAGACAAAATCACATGACTTATCGTGGACGATACTGATAAAATTTCAAAACAATGGCCAAAACATCCACATTTCACACTAGTGCCTAGCAATGAAACAGCCAGAACATAAGAGGTGCATAAGACATGTTTCTGAACTAAGTAACTAAAGATTACATGACAAAAGCTCTAATCAAGGATAGGGGTGGATCTACATTGAATACCGTACCTGAACTACCTAACAGCAAGTTAATTTATCTGTTATAGCTCAAGATTCTTTCACATAGAAAACAAACTTCTTAATCATTTAATGTGATTGTGTTCTATGTCCCCATAGGTTTAAATATGAACTGTGGAAGGTTTCTTACCTAATGCCACCTGGAGAGTGATGCTCTTCTGCAACATCTGGCATAAAACAAAGCACAAATAAAAATTCAAAGTCTTTATCTATGTAGAGGTAAATATTTTTTCTCTTTGCAGCCAAGAAACTGAAACCAAATTACTGCCTGGGGTAATTATACAAACGAGACTATCTGCAAATTGTCCCAAAAAACCCTCATCCTTCTACCACCACACCCAGTACCAGAAAGGTAAGTTGTTTTGGTAAATGTTCAATATTACATTTAAAATCAACAGGCTATTAAATACCCATACTCTATCTCGACTGTACCATAATCGAGTTGATCTGTATTTGGTTCTGACTTGCAGATGAGCTGCAATGAACCAGTCTTGGACCTAGAGCTTCGAGTGTTCTCTGTGTCACGATGGCGAGAGACAGATGTCCTACTACTACTGCGCCAGCCCCGGCTAGGCCTCGTTGCAGCAATGGAAACTTCCTGAGGGAGGGGAGAAGTGTCTTCTTCCTCTTTCTCTTCCTTGGGATCTAGATGAAAACATATAGCATTCGTCTTGAGTTTATAGTTAACCAATAACCTTCTCTACATAGTTACTACTGTAAATACAATCAATGAAAATAGGATAAATTAAACCTATTTAATTTTTTAGAGAAAAAAGACAGGTTTTTACCAAAATAATAGAAAAAACAAGAGAAAAGGAAAATTACATAAAACTTATCCTTAATACCATCACTCTAAAGAAAATACTTTGTGTTACAAAGTAATTTCATATGGCTCAATCTACTAAAAATGCAACGGTAGGAGAAATATATGAAATACACCTAGTAATTCAATTCAGGAATTCTTACCTTTAGTTCTAACATTAAAAAAAAAAACAAAAAAACACTGTAATTAAGTGCTGAGAAAAAAATAACCAGACTTCCAGAGGAAAGAAAAGATAAATCATAGGTCTAGATGCATTAACAACCAAACAATGCTGCAAGGTATTGCTAAAGAGGAATTCCATAACAGGAATGCCTTCCCTTGACTGTATTAAAAAGTTTTTACTCAGAGCTTACACCATGAATTTGAATTCAAGTATACGGCATCCCATGGCAAAGTCCAAGCTCTAGTGTTGTTCTATTTCAGTTGTCTTATGAGACACTGTGTGTGCACACACACACATACTCTATATTCCCCCATGCTTAAAAGAGTGAGTGAAGTGAGGTAGGCCATCCTCTCCTGAGCAATAATTAATAAAAAGTTTAGTATTAGAGACTGGCTTTCATTCTTAGACCTATACAAGTTAGTATATTAGAAACAAGCCCAGTTGACAATGGAAGTTTTTTTTAGTTATCTCAAAATGGGAAAGGCCTAAGAATAGCACAAAACTTAAGAGGTCGTAAGACAGACGCATAGGACTACTTAAACATTAAAATCATTTCTGCATGGCAAAACCCACCATAGGCCAAGTCTAATAGCCCAACAGAAAAATAGCAGCTCAGTAAAAGGAAAAACATATGGCTTTCAAACATATGAACATAAAACAACTAAAAAGTTCAAACCCTAATAACAAGAGAAACTCAAACGAAAACTAGTGTGGTATCATTTTCCACCTATCATACTGGCCATGAGCCAAACACTTGGCAATACACTGTACTGGCAAGGTTGTTGGCAAACACGCACTCTAATACGCTGCTGTTAGTGTGTGCGTCAGCACAACCTCTGTGGAGGACAATCCGGCAGTTATCTACCAAAATTACAAATGCACGTACCTTTTCTCCTAAAGTTTAACTACTAGAAATTTATCCTACAAAACTACTGTCACATTTATAAAATGATTTATGTGGTGAGTTAGTACAGCACTGTTTTTAAATAGTACAAGATTAAAAATCTAAATATCAGGAGGAGACTGGTTATATGAATTATGATACATATACAAAAAGTCCTTGATGACTAGCTGTGTGTAAGGCATGATTTCTAGATCCAAGTCTGCTCATCTAGCTTTGTGATCTTGAACAAGCTGTCTTCTTTGGCCTTCCCATTACTTTACGGGTACAAACCATGAGACTGTACTTACACTAGATGGTCTGTAAAGTATATGTGTATGTATACATGGATACCTATATACGTGTATATACACACATATATATGTATATATACTTTGTTGTGTGCCATGGAGTTGATGCTGATTCACAGTGACCCTTTATGACACAGTACAACTGCCCCCATAGGGTTTCCTAGGCTGTAATCTTTACGGAAGCAGACTGCCACGTCTTTTTTCCTGCAGACTATTTTTTCTACTTGTTTTCTATATGTCTTGTATCTTGCATTTTTCATTTCCTTCATTATTGCCTCCTATTGTGTTTAACTGGTTTTTTTCTTCATTATTAAATGTTGTAATACTTTATGGAGGGTGTCTGTTGAATTGCTTGCTCCCTTTGAAAAAATTCTCTTAAACCTAGCTGTGACCTAGATATAAAACTCCTTGATAATTAGTTGTAATGCATGATTTCTAGATCCAGGTCTGCTTATCTAGCTTTGCGGTCTTGAACAAGTTGTCTTCTTCGGACTTCCTGTTACTTTGCTGGGTACAAATCATGAGACTCTACTCAGACTAAATAGTCTTTAAAGTGTTTTTCAACTCTAATTTTTTTTTTTTTTCCAATACGTAAAAGACCTGAGATAGGAGGAGGGTAAGAAAGACAGTAATAAGTGGAAAGTATAACTGAAAGGAAGCGCACAACTGATTTAATATTTATGTCAAGTTTTTATAAGTGTTTTCACTGCTATTCATCTCTACATTCCAACTAATTTCATTTTGTTACCTCAATATAGTCTCATAAAACTTTCAAACAATACAGTTAACACTAAAGTAGCCCCCAGTCACCAACTTGTTCCACACATTTTAACCAAAAACGTTACCATACTGTATATGTTGAGTCTTTTTTTTCTATTTAACAATAGTTTTGCAGATAATTCCATGTTATTCTATACAATTATCTCTAGTCATTGTTAGGTGCTGTTGAGTCAGTTCCGGCTCATACTGATCCAGTGTACAAGAGAATGAAACACTGCCTGGTCCTGCGCCATCCTCACAATCATTTTGCATCCATTGTGTCAACCCATCTCGTTGAGGGTCTTCCTCTTTTTCACTGACCTACTACCTTACCAAGCATGATAGCCTTCTTCAGGGACTGATCCCTCCTGATAACACTTCCAAAGTACATGAGACGAAGTCTTGCCATCCTCGCTTCTAAGGAGCATTCTGGCTGTACTTCTAGACAGATTTGTTCGTACTTCTGGCAGTCCATGGTATATTCAGTATTCTTCGTGAACACTGTAACTCAAACGCATCAATTCTTCCTCAGTCTTCCTTATTCATTGTACAGGTTTTGCAAGCATATGAGGTAAATGAAAATACCATGGCTTGGGTCAGGCGCATCTTAGTCCTCAAAGTAGTATCTCTATAGAGTATTCCATAATTGTAAACACCACAGTTTATTTCACCACTTTCTCATTGACAGAGATTAGGGTGTTTCCACTCTTGCTTTTATAAACATACTACAGTGAGCCTCCATTTGCCATTTTATTTTTGTAGAGTAGATACTTAGAGATGGAATTGTTGGATATTTGTTTACATTTTATTTATATTTTGAATGGAAATATATTCAAGCAGTTCAGAATTCAGAAAGTACAAAAGAAGAAACAGTGAAAATTTCCTTCCTGTTTGTATTCTCCAGCCACCCAGTTCCCTTTCCTGGAGGTAACCAACTTTTATCAACTTGTGTATCCCTCCAGAAGTACCGTTATCATTGTCGTTGGCTGCCATCTAGTCGGTCCCTGGCTCTTGGCAGCCTCATGCAAAATGAAATGAAATGCTGCACAGTCCTACACCATCCCTATGATGGACTGCAGATTGTACCTTTGTGGTGCACAGGGCTTTAAAACAGACAGAGACAGCTCTGGTGATGCAATGGTTTAAGTGTTTGGCTGCTACCTGTAAGGTTGATGGTTCAAATCCACCTTGGAAACCCTACGGGGCAGTTCTACTAAGCCCTACAAGGTAACTATAAGTCAGAATTGACTTGACAGCAACAGATTTGTTTTTTTTAATCCAGAAAATATAAAGAACTCTTACAATTCAACAACAAAAAGACAACTGAATTAAAAAACAGGCAAACGGCAACAGACATTTCTCTGAAGATATACAACTGGCCAAAAAGCACATGAAAAGATGGTGCCTTACGCTGGATTCTCTAGAGAAGCAAAACCAGTGAAGTGTATACTGGTATGCACTGCTTAACGTCCATTTGGACAACGACTGACCGCATATACTTCCATGGTCCCATAAAGTGTTTGTTTGTTTGTTTGTTTTTTTAAAAAAAAGGGAAGTAGCTCCTCTTTTGTTTATTATTTCCCCCTAATGATTTTAATGACTTCAAGCCCCCAGAGTGAATGAGCAGCAGGGCTCCAGGGTGCATCCCAATCTCTGTAGCACCTCCTCCTCCTCCTCCTCCTGGCTTCATTCACAAGCCCAGCAGCTGTGCAGCCTTTCTCCCTCAGCACAGGGCAGCGCCTGCTGTGGCACTTCTGCCCCTACCGCAGGAGCTGGCAGATACACTGGCTGGGCCCAGGGTGCTTGCGGGCTCCTGGCTCTGGGAGGCTGCACGTGATCAGGAAGTGGCTGTACCAATAGGGCGGTGGCAGTCAGCGCCACCAACACCACTCGCTTCCCATGACCATCTCTCTGAGCCCCCCCTCCCACTCCTGCTCTGCACCCAGACGTGTGCAAAATCCCAATCAGGCTACCAGCACAGCCAGTGCAGCCCCTGCTCCACCCAGCTGCACACCTGGCAAGTCTGGTCTCCTGTATCCAGTGGATACAGCTCTCAGGCTTTGTCCAACAGGCTCCTATAAGGTTTCAATACAATAGGCTTTATGGGGATTTAACTGTGGATTGTATGAGGACTGCCTGTATATAATATGGTGTTTGTACAACGTCCAAGTCACATAATGTTTTATTTCACAGAATTTATCGTGGCTGTTAAGTGATGCATACCTGTATATATATAGAGGGAGATTTATCTCAAGAAAATGGCTCATACAGTTGTAGAGGCTGGCCAAGTCCCACGTCTGTGGGTCATGCATCAGGCTGGAGACTTCTCCTGACTCAAGGAGCTGCAGGGGCTGACGAACCTGAGATCCGCAGGTCAAAAGGCAGGCTACTGGCTCACGGGCTGTGGAGGCTGACGAATCCAAGATCAGCAAGAAAGAAAGGAGGCTGCTGGCTCACAGACTGTGAAGGCTGACTCCCAAGATCAGCAGGCAATATGGCAGGCAGCTGGCTCAAGTCCCAGGAACCAGGGGTCAGACGACGATGAGCCAGATGCAGGATCGAGGGCAAGCAAGCAAGCTTTGCCAGAACATCCATATATATACTGAATGCAGACCACACCCCGGGGAAACTCCCCTCACAACTGACTGTCTCAACACATCAGATCATATCATGGAGGATGACTACAACGTTACATAACTGCCAAACTGCATCATTACATAAGTGCCAAACCACTACGACACATGGTCCAGCCAAGCTGACATACAACTTTAACCATCACAGATGCTTAACAACATTAGTCATTATGGGAATGCAAATCAAAACCACAATAAGAAACTATGTCACACCCACTAGGATGGCTATAAAAACAAAACAGAAAATAAAAAGTGTTGGCAAAGATGTAAAAAAATTGGAACCCCCATACATTTTTGGTGGCTGTAAAATAGTGCAGCTCACGTGAACACAGTTCGGCAGTTCCTCAAAAAGTTAAACACAGAATTACCATAGGATCCAGCAATTTCACTCCCAAGTATATACCCCAAAGAACTGAAAACAAGTATTCAAACATATACATGTACGTGAAGGTTCACAGTATATATTGTTTGATTCCATTAATATGAAATATCCAGACTAGGTAAATCCATAGAGATAAAAAGGAAATTAGTGGTTGCCAGGGGCTGGGGGAAAAGAGGGAATGGAGAGTGGTGCTTAATGGATATAGGGTCTCCTTGCAGGGTGATAAAAAATGTTTCGCAACTAGATAAAGGTGATGGTTGTACAATATTGTGAACGTACTAAATGCCAACGAACTGTATGCTTTAAAATGGTTAAATTTTTGTTAACGCGAATTTCACTTCAAAAGAAAAATAATAAAAAAAAAAAAGTCATGTTTTAAGAGTAGAAACTGGCAACAGAAGGAAAACCCATACATCAGGATAAACAATCATGACCAGATATGAAAATAACCAAGTTTCTTCTATGTGGTACTTAAAAGAAAATTTCTAGTTGCTTCTCTTAATAGTAATTGATTTTGAAGACGCTCCTAGACATATAAATAGCAAGACAGAAGAGAAAAAAAGCCACAGCAGCCTGAGTGAAGGAAGACATCAGGTAAGCCACTGCCTGAGCAACACACAGGCAACAGTGAATATAACCACATTCTTGAAAGCAGAAGGGACAAATAAGAGTGGCTGGTACTACGAATTAAGACAATAAGATATTGGTAGTAGCAGCAGGAAAGCTTTCCCCTAATTCTTCTAGGTACCAAAGGCTGAAATGTAGGAGATTCAACACGATTCTGAAGCAACAGTTCATTTTGCAAAACAAGTTACTTCACTTCTTCAAATGCCAAAAGACAGCCACTCTGTCATGATAAAGTACTTGAAGTTAGAAGGGTCACCCTAGTATGATCTGGTCCTCTGACCTTCATATTGCCCCATTTTTATAACTGAAGCTTATGGAAGTTAAATGACTTACTCAAGATTACAAAGTTAGTATTTGATTACTGGGTGAAATAGGGTGTGTTTTATTGATAGACTGGGGAAGAAACTAGAGGACGGGTCTTCTTGTCTCCATTTTTTTAGATATTTAAGTTTTCTTCTGGGATACTACTAAGTGTTAAATACTTAGCTAAGTGCCAGGTGGCACGTTAATATATATATTTTTCATTTCTCTAAATTTAGTCCTCATAACCCTATGTAGTAATTATTATTATTACTCTTACCTTTATAATGAGGAAAAGAAGTAACAACTTTCCTAGGCTCACACATTAAGTTGTGGAGCACAGCTTTGAATCTAAGTATATGTAAGTCCAAAGTCTATTTTCTATTATACCACACCTAACTATATAAAATGCTCTCTGGATGGTGCAAGTGGTTTGTGCTAGACAACTAAAGGTTGGTGGTTTGAAACCACTTAGTGGTGCTGCAGAAGAAAGGCCTGACACTCGTTTTAATAAAGATTACAGCCAAGAAAACTCTATGGAGCAGTTCTACTCTGTATCACACAGTTGCCGTAAGTCAGAATGGCAATGGGTTTGGTTTTTAACTATATAAGAGAAAAATGGGAAAACACTAGAGCAAGAGCTTAATTCAGATTTGGCTCATTCCCACCCATTTCCTTATGTTTCAGAAGCAGGAACAGTAGAATATTTTTAAACAAGATATATTTTTAAATATATTTTAAAACAAATAGTTAAAAACCAGAAAAAACTGGTTAAAAAAATCGACTGATCATTAAGAAATTAAATGATTTTTATATTTTAACTTTTGTTTACTCATTTTTAAATCAAAACTGTTACTGTGTATGGGCTAATACTTAAGATTTTTCTTTCTTTTTCTAGTCCTCTCCCTGTTTACTATCTCTATGCATGTTTTTATTTTCTTTCTTTCCTATCTGAAAGACAACCTCAGCCAGTTGAGCATTAACAGAAAGGAAGGAAAGGAGGGTATGAATTTAGCTTTTGACATGTTATGTTTGAGATGTCTGCCAAGCCAAAAATTGATGAGCTTGAAGTTCAGAGGAGGGGTTCTTGGCTACATGTATAAAATTGGGAATTGCCAGTAGATAAAAATAAACTATTATTCTGGGCTAGATTTTGCCTGGTCCACATAAAATGATCATTTTCAATATTTATGAAGTGTGTTGTTTTTAGTTATCCCTAACATCTGGCTTATTCATCTATTTCTCTCTTCCAGAAGCAAAACCCATTCCTAGTGAGTCGATTCTGACTCATGGTGACCCCATAAATTAAAGCGTTGAACCGCTTCAGTAGAACTGTTTTCTTGGCTGTAATCTTTATAGATACTGATTGTCAAGCCTTTCTTTGTGGCTTCACTGGGTGGATATGAACTGCCAACCTTCAGGTTAGCAGTTGAGTGCAAACTGTTTATGCCATCCGGGGATGAAAAGCCTCTCTGCACTTGCATGGGCATCTTTAAAGGTGCCCTATAACAATGCCTGAAACAAAGCTTAGAAGCCCCGCACTTTCTTTGCTCTGTACACTTTCCTACAAGTGAACACTAGACAGATTTTATATTATACAGTGCTCAATACAGAAATCATGGTTCCTGATAATCATGTAAATAATTGTGGTCAGGAGCAGAAAGATAAAAATATTAAGCACGAAGACCTTTATGCAGGAGAAAGATGTGGCAGTCTGCTTCTGTAAAAACTATAGCCTTGGAAATCCTATGGGACAGTTCTGCTCTGTACTATGAGCTGAAATCGACTTGATGGCAACAGGTAAAATCTTTATACTTTGTTCACTTAGTTTAAGGAGAGGTAACTGGGTTGTTTTAGAGTTCTGTAGACTTGAAAACATGGCTTTATGCACCTCCTCCCATTAAAAGATAGAATCGATGTCCCCAACCCATATCCTGGAATAGCCTTGTGACTTAATTTAACCAACAGAATGTTGCAAATCTGACGTTGTCAACTGTCAGTGTCTTGCAGCTTTTGCCTACAGTCTTTTGGAATGTTGCTCTGGGGCAACCATGATGTGAAGCCTGGATTGAAAGATCAAAGGAGAAAGAAAGGGCCAACCAATAAATAATAAATATTTGTATTTTTAAATCCCTAAGTTTTTGGATGGTTTGTTATACGGCAATAAATAATTGACACAAGTCTAGGGAAGGTCACAGTAAAGAAAACAATAGGTTTAAAAATTGTCAGAGAGGCAAAGTTACAGACAGAATCCACAAAGAAGCAGCTAGGATACAAGTCAGGAGTTAATTAATATCAAAGAAGCGGGACAAGTTTAATGAGTTACGCAGGCAGAAGGCAGGACCACAGTCATCTCTAAGGGAATTAATTGTACTGAAGCAAAAAGGGCCTTTGCCTAGATGCAGTTAGATCTAGCTAATTTTAATTCAGAGGAGATTGTTTGTTCTTGGACTTAATTAAATCAGGGCCAATTCCTTTTTGTGAAAGGAACTTGTTGACTCAGGATCATCTCAATGTGAGGACAGTTATGCCCTCATGCAGATTTGGGTCACCCTTAGGGGTTTCAGATTCTTATTGGCTAAATACGGGGTTTCCCCACTCAGGACGTCTGGTTTCCTCTACTTCGCTTGTCTTATACCAGGACTTTCTGCTCCAACTCTCAAGTGATTCTGGCAGGGAAAGGCATCACAATATAAAATAATTACTATATATGACAGAACGAAATTACAGCTGTCAGAGATGACTCATATATAAATTGAATCACAATGGGCAAACTTACAAAGGAACAGAAAGAGACTCACCTGATTCATAAAATGCCCCGTAACTAAAATGAGTTGATAACCAAGGCTTTCTAAGCCTATGTATGTCACAATCAACATATATCATAGAGACATGTCTGTCATTCCAGGAAACTAGAACTGAGAGGAAAAACCATAGGAGTTTGATTGTCTGAAGGAGAAAAACTGTTTCAAGGATCTGGTGCACTCCCAACAAAGAACAAGATGTCTAAGTAGATCATTCTCGTCGTACTGAGGGAAATAACATCGTTCCTGCTACCTTAAGATAAAGAGCTAGGGAGGAAAAAGGCCAGATAAAATGTCTGTCTAATGTACTGTCAGTCCTCTGAGGCATGAGCATTATTATAAAAGAGTCAGAAATTTGTGTTTCTGAAACCTAACCAACAATCTAGTTTGTATTTCTATAATTAGCTCAACTTTGTTCTCCATAATTAGAAAAGTCCATTTACAATATTAGCCAATCTCAGCAGTGTTAAGAAAAGCTAGGTTAAGAGAGTTACTTATTATTTTGCTTTTGTTTACTTGTATTTAAGCCAGCTTTAGAAAGTACCAGTTAATTTGCGGAGAGCATTTCAGCTAAAAACGATGGCAAATCTGAGGGTTAAGACTGGACACACATGCCCTTTTTCATTATTTTCCTTCCAGAGCTCTTTTCTATTCAAAACCTACAAGACTTTAACTAGGGATCAGCAAGGAGACTCAAAATCTTTCAAGAAAGAATTGTGAAGACGACATCCTTAATGTTTTCTCACATCGTTTTTTGTACAGAATGGTAAAGGTTGCAAAAGTTAGATTTTCTCACTTGACTGGAAAAAAAAAAGGAGAATACCTGTTCTATATCCTTAAGAATATATACAAATATTGTCTAAAGATACTGGAAATGAGATACATCTGTAAAGGAAAGTAGAAAGTCAAAGTTACATGTTATGGTTGCAAGTCAAGAAGAAGCAGAGATGAATAAGATACAACAGAATGATTTAAGAGGGTAAGAAATAACCAAATATATTCCAAATGCAGGAAAAGTAAAATGCTCTGTTGAAATTAAAACTATAAAAAATGTTAAAAATAAATTATAATTTTTTAAAAAAGGAAAGTCTTAGAGGCATAATCAGTAAATTAGATTAAATCAATAAAAACAAAAAATGAGGATGTGATCCGCGGGGAGGGGGGTTCCAAAACAAGCTTATATCTTTAGTAATAATTCTAGATATCATACTGATTATAAAATAGATTAATACAAAAAGCCAAAGGCCTAAATAACTTAAGAAAAATGATTCTGAATAAAAAGTGAGAGCCAAAGTTTAATACAATCAAAATTTCAAGCGTCCAGGCTTATTACCAGAGTGTTTCCCATAACTTTCATTTTATGAGATATTCTGAAAAAAAGGGGGTCTAAGTCAAAAGTTAGGTAACTGCTGCACATTTTGGCATTTACATTGCATATTATGTCAGCCCCCCATATCTGCGGGTTCTGCATTGACAGATTCAACCAATCTCAGACTGAAAGTATTTGGGTGGGAAGGGGGAGTGCCAAAAAGCAAAACTTGAATTTTGCCATACTGAATCCACGAGAATGAAGTGATGTGTAGGCATCCCCTGCTGTAGCCTCCCGCCATGTCACAGATCTTCAGTCTCTCTGCAGCAGTCGGTATCTGAGCACTGTGTGCCTTACCTCTTGTTTATTCGTTACTTGGGTTGTGTGCACCCTATTTCTGTGAAAAACTGGCTCCTAAAAAGCAACGAAGTGTTCAAAGAAATCCCTCACTGGCTACATGTGAGAGGTTGAGGAGAGCAAGAGGAAGGAGTTTCAGCCTAGTAAGGGCTGGCTAGCTACCTCTGTAGAGCACTACAGCCTCAAAAACTTCAAGATCGTGGGTGAATTGGCATCAGCTGAGGCCCTGGCAGCAGCAGTGTTCCCAGAAGAGCTCAAGAAACTCAGAGAAGAAAACGGCTACAAATTTTCAATTGTGATGAAACAACAATTTACATCGCATTTACACGGTATTAGGTATTATAAGCAATCGAGAGATGAGGATGTGTCCAGGTTACGTGCAAATACTACACCATTTGACATAAGGAACTTCAGCACCCCTAGATTTTGGCATCCATGGGGATCCTGGAACCAATCCCCCATGGATATCGACATCCCTCTGCATTCAAAGTCTCTGAGAAGTCCTGCCATAAATACTCTAGCTTTGATGATTCAAGCACTGCCCACATTTATTTAACTCTTTAATATTTAGATTCTCCTTTTTATGATGTTTTATCTTAATGAGCAAATTAACTATTTTTATCACAAAGAATTCAACAAATGGGAGAGAAAATAATCAAGTTGCATCTTGTTAATATGTCTAATTGGAGCTTACGAAAGGAAAATTAGAGGATAAGTAACACAGAACTGTGAATAAACTACATCTAGGTAAACTATCCCTTTACTTCATTAACACGAACATAACATTAATCCAAAACAGAAAAAAGAATGAAAACATAAAGCCTAGTTAAAAAAGAACTAGTCAGCTTCTGACTCTCCAGATTTCTGTTAACACTCTTGGAAGTTCCACAATGACAAAGCTAATCCTCTGGCAGTGGTAAACCAAGTTTTCAGCTTTTTTCTTTTTTCTGTGTGGAATGCCCGTCACCCAGATAGCTGTTTGCTTAGCCGTTCCATTATCATTATTCAGTTCTCAGCTCAAATGACACTTCCTCAGAAAGGCCTTCCTTTGCCATCTTATCTAAACTTAACCCTTGCCGCCACTTGATCAAATATTATCATATTACCCTGCTTTAATACCTTCACTGCACTTATTTGATTACCAGTACAATCCAGTGCCTGGAATGGTGCTGGACACATAGTGGATGCTCAACAATTACTTGCTGAATGAATCAATAAACACTATTTTAGCAAAGCAGCTTTCCATGTCTTATATATACACTTATCAGAGTAAAATAAATGTAGCACGAACAGGGACCAAATATTAATGTTTCTTTACTATGATTTAAGTTTGAAAAATGAATATGGCACTTTGCAATTTAATAATTTAAAAGTAATGGAAAGTTGCTTTGTGTGTACAATATTGTTTATTTGTTTAAACACATCAAAGTTTCTTATCTTCAACTCAAAAAACCCCAAACCCAAATCCATTGCCATCAAATCAATTCCAACTCATGGCAACCCCATGGGTTAGAGCAGAACTTCTCCATGAGGTTTTCAAGGTTGTAATCTTTATGGCAGCACATCACCACTAGATGGTTTCAAACCACCAATCTTTAGGTTAGCAGTTGTGCACAAGCCTTCTGCGCCACCCAAGGACCTTTATCTCCAACTCAAAGAGAATAGATAATCTCAAACCGAGTAAGTAAGAGTGAAAACACCTTTTCAATATCAATAAAATGGATAATCGTACCTCTAAAAAATATCCAAACCTATTTAAAGTTTTGAAAAAGCCTCAAACTCTTAGAATGAGTTACTTCTGTTAAAATTCAGCAGACTAACCATCAACACTATTCTAGAGTAACAAAATAACTTTGTGAGAAGTTAAATAACAACATAAAAGGAGAGAAGTGAAGTAAATTCGAAATATTAAACAGCACAGAAATGGTGACTACAGCTTGTTTCTTTATTCACTGACCTGACTGTATAAATGTACGTGAGATACAGTTCTTGTGTACCCATATACTATTCATGGAGTTCAACAACTATGGTTAATTGTACCTAATAAATGGCTTCATTAGGTAAGCAAATAAAGAAATGTGGGTAGGAGCTTGAAAAATATCTATTTCTTTCAAATGTTACAAACATAATAGCCCCCTTTTATCAAATGCTTACTGGATTTCAGGTATTGAATTATTTGCAACAAAAGGACAGAATTCAAATTCAAAGCCTGAGCTCTAACTCTAGATTTAGAGCGTTTAACTACTGGATTAAAGCGGGACTGATTTTGAGGATGAATACCTAGAATGCAGTTTTAATTTCACAGCTGGGTATCTACTTAACATGTCAACTTTCGGCTGAAGACACCTACATGAAAATCATCTAACTTATCTGTCCAAAAATTAGGAAATTCCACCACATTCTCCAACAAGTTCTCCTCAAGGCAACCCAGATTCATTTCTTTAGACATACCTACTCTTTAGACACATGCGGTAATTTTAGCTCTGATAAAGGTGGGCTGGGGAGTCTGGTTTGTGTTTTAATCAGATCTGCTCTGGTACCTGATTGCCACCTGTCTCTAAATTTTCCCCACATCACAAAATCTCCAAATGATCCCCAAATAAGGAACATAAGATCTTCCATTCTTGGCAGACATACCTTACTTTCCAAGTAACAATAGCAATAGCAATAGCAGCAAAACCAAAAACCCGTTAGACAAAACAGTCATGTAAAGCTTTCTACATCTACAAAAGAAATTACAAAATTTCTACCAATTTACAAGAAAAAAAAATCTGCCTGGTATAAAATACTTCTGTCTGCTATGCTATGAAGTACTAGCTTCTGATTCTAAAATTCAGAGAAACTAGAAACCTGAGTACTGACATCTAATTATTTACAAAGCAGCCACTAATTCCAGTGACTGGTTCCTAATCACAATGTCATTCTTCTAAATGGTATAAAAGCCAGGTTTTAAACTTGCCTGATACATATTCTCATAGTACTGTTTATGAAGAGAAAAATCTTCATTAAGAATACATATAAACACACACATACATATAAAATAAACAGTAGCAGACTATAAGTGGACCTTAATAAAACTAACCAGTCCACTCTCAGTCATTACTAAGTGGATTCAGGAGTTGGAAAGTGGCTGTGTCAGGACTGGGTTAAGATCAGACACAATATATGAGATATGCCTAAAAGTACATTTGCTCCAGTCTTAAGAAGGATCCTGTATATTTGAATTTAGCATCAAGGAACACAGCCAACAGCTAGGAAAAGAAAGAAGTGTAATGAATGAGCAACTGCCCCAACACGATGGAGCAATTTTAATAACCCGTTATCTACAAAACCAAAACACAGCCTAAATAAAGTCTTTTAAAAAATGTTTAAAAAAGAAAAAAGTGGACATTAGCTACCTGTGATAATCCAGATAAGCAAAAGACTGCATTCAATACATACATAGTTGGTATGCTAAAACTCTAAACAGAAATGACCTCATTTAATTATTCACTAGGTTGAAATCTTGGAACATTTTTCTTTCAGCATTCTTCAAACTGCTTTTATAATTTGAGCCTCTACCAGCATCAAGATTTTGTCTACAGTTAAGTCTATATATTCCTACTCTTTATTCCTTCATAAAAAAACAAACAGCTTAAAGAATTTTCAGTTAACTGACACCAAACAACTTGATTTTTCCTATTAGGCTTCTGAGTAACGCCAAGATAGTCTTCTGCCAAATCTACCGTCATCTAAATAGCTTCTAACCACAATTCAGTAATTCTTTATTGAATAAAGGTCACTTTTAAATGGGAACTAAACTGAATTACCAGGCTGATGCTTACTCTACTTTCTATCAGATTATAAGCAATCGGTGTAATGTATAAGTAAGGTAAAGATGACCAAATCTTACCTTTATCAGTTGTTACTTTTTCTATGCATCTGAAAGAAATGAGAATCAAATATTAAATGAACAATCTTGTACATTTTCTTAAAATACAAATATTTACCTCTTTCAGGTAACAAATGATGCAGAAAGCATCTACAACAGTGCTGTCCAACAGAACTTTCTGTGATGATGGAAACATCCTATATCTGCCGTGCTCAATACGACAGCCACATTTGGCTTCTGAGCTCTTGAAATAGCTAGTGTAACTGAGGGACTGAATGGTTTACTTTGATGAATGTAAATTTAAATAGCCACATGTGCTATCTTATCTGAGTGCGGGGCTAGACTAGCATTCAAAACAATTGTTTTAACTGTAAAAAGACATTAACACAAAGAAAATACTGCTAATTTTGTTAGGTCCAATGCCATAAAAGATCATATAAGAAAAAGTCCACATTTACACAAATACAGGAAAAAAAAAACCAAACCCATTTGCCAACTCATAGCGGCCCTACAGGACAGAGTAGAACTGCCCCACAGGGTTTCCAAGGAGCAGCCGGTGGATTCCAACTGCCAACCTTTTGGATAGCAGCTAAGCTCTTAACCAGTGCGCCATCAGGGCTCCCAAATGCAAAAAAGCAGGGGTGAAATGCCACGAGATTTGTGATTTGCTCTAAAACACTTCTACCAAAAAAGGCGGTGGGGAGGATAGATGAAGCAAGCATGAGAAAATCTCCATAACTGCTGAATCTAGGTGATAGATACTGAGGTTTCATTATACTGTTATCGTGTATTTGATAACTTTCATAACAAAAATTACATGAATCTAAAAAAAATAACATTATTAACTCATGTAAAAATATATTTCTAAAAAGGCAACAGATGGATCTCAGAAATAAATGCAACTTGCACTTTACAAATTAGATAGCAACAGTCAAGGGCTTAAACTGTTATAGCCTACAGACTAAAAAAAGATGTTATTCTCATGTTTTTAATTTGGAAAAATTTCTACCATACATAAATGTTGAGAACAATATAATGACTTCCCCTATACCAACTTCAAAAATCAACAAGCCTTGTTATCTTTGTCATAAAGATGCTAGTCTCTCCGAGCAGTACAAAACTGAGAGTGTGTGTGTGTGTGTGTTTGGCAAGTAAACCTAATAAAAATGAAGACTGTTTTACGTTACAAAAGAATATTCAGGCAAACATAGAAGCCACAGCATAATACAAATTCCGTTCTCTTTAGAAAGAATAGCTATCATTTTTTGTTCCTTTTTTTAAAAAAGTTTGGTATTATAATTCTTTTTTAAATTACCAACGCCCCAGTTAAAATTAACACAGGATAACTACTAACCCTCCTTTAACTCTAACTGAAAACTACAGAAGTAACTGCTAAAATTTTGAAACATTAAACAATAAACCTTTCGAATACCTTCTGGAATGGTTCAATGTTTCTATTACCATACTGATCACCCAAGGAGAAAAACTGCATCTTGTACAACTGAAGGCTTCCTCAAAGAGCCATGAAAGATTTTTCAGTTCAGAATATTATTGCCTCTTCATCCTCGCTACTCATGACCCTCACATTTTCCTTAAAGGAACAGCAGGAAGGCATCATCCAAAGGTTTATCATTTTACTTTTAGCAAGAAAATATACCAAAAATGGAACTCCATACACCAGAAAATAAATAGAGCAATACTCCTGTTTCCTTCATCTGTAATTGATCTTCTGAACCCGGTGGAGGACTTCTAAAAATGCTGTCTTTGCTAGAATGATTACCGAACAGCTAAATTAGAAGTTTTAAAAAGCATTTATTATTAAAGTGTTAAACTTTCACATCTACAGGATCAACGAAGGGCTGACTACTATAACGTGAAATAAAAAAAAAGATTTTTTCATTTTAACCTAATCTTAGGTTTGATAATTCTTATTATTGTACTTTAGACGAAGGTTTCCAGAACTAGCTTCTCATTGAACAGTTGATACACATATTGTTTTATGACATTGGTTAACAACCCCACAACATGTCAACACTCTCCCTTCTCGACCCTGGGTTCCCTATTACCAGCTTTCCTGTCCCCTCCTGCCTTTTAGTCCTTGCCTCTGGGCTGGTATGCCCCTTTAGTCTCACTTTGTTTTATGGGCCTGTCTATAACCTTTGGCTGAAGGGTGAACCTCAGGAGTGACTTCATTACTGAGTGAGCTAAAAGGGTGTCCGGGGGCCATACTCTCAGGGTTTCTCCAATTTCTGTCAGGCCAGTAAGAAGTTTGACAATTTCTATTGAAAGCATGGATGTTTTAACTTATGAATAAAAAAAATATGTATCTCAAAACTACTATACCAATGCTATCATGTTTCTCATGAAATATATGTATTAAAAAATTTAAACAAGAGAGCGTATTAACATCTGCATGTGCAATATGAGAATCTTAACTCTGAAATTTATTGGCTTAAAAATGATCAGCTTAATTCTTAAATAGTACTGAGCATATAATATAACCGTTCTTCAAATTTAGTTTATCTTTCCTTACTATTCGCCTCCTCAGCTTTATGATTCTAAGCATTTAACTTTATGTGTTTCCCTCGAGCAAGTTTGAGGAAAACAAGTTTTTTACTCCTCTTCATTCACACATATTTCCTATTCTTTTGAAATGTTTAAATGGAAAAAACTGTTATAAGCTTAAGAAACTATAAAAACTGCAACCTAATTATCATCCAACTATAAACGAAAGCTCATGGCACAAACTGATAAAATATCAGATTATAGATGAGGAAGCAGACAAAGTCACTTAACGTGACTTGCCCAAGATCACTTAATGAATAGTAAAAAGCTGGGACTTGAAACTTGGGTTTACCAGCCAAAAAGTCCAAGGTTTTTTCACTACAGTATTCTGCTTTCTAATACGGACAGGTTTCAATCAATCCAAATGTCTATGTTTCGTGACTTTTTAAGCTGTTGTACACTTGGCTATCTCTTCAAGTAACAGAAACAAATGTCAGCTCATGCCTGGGATTTAGTAGGGAAAAGCTGGGATATGGAAAAAGGACCTGAATGAAACAAGTTATTTGGAAAATAGAGATGAATCAAGGTCAGAAGACACATGACCACAGTTCAGAACTGATACTCAAAACTTATCACAATGTCTCAACAAATTAAAAGAGTAAATTAAACAAAAAATTATTGCTAAAATGTGTTTTATCGTTCTGAAAATTTGTAAACTATGCATATGTTTGACAAATCTTCACTAATCAATGCATCTCCCGGTTACACCGCAAGGCCCTAGGGGACTGGGACCATGCCTATTTATCTCTACAGCCTGCTAGCTCAGCAAAGTGCCAGGCCGGGTTCCTGCTCAGTCAAGATGATGTGAGCTGAACTGGTTTAGGATTTCTATGATTTCCCACACAGTAAACTGAAAATATGTAACAAAAACATTATGATGATGAAATTTTAATGATCTAATAAAAACTGTACAATTTTAAGTACACAATCAAGACACAGCTTTGAGGCTGAGAAAAGAATACTTACTATTAATTACCTTTTATGATATTGGATGAGAGAGAGGGACACCAAGAATTAAGACTATACCCTCCTCCCTACAAGGACTATTATGGAGAAAGATCTGAAGGGATTTAGTCAAGTCATCCTCATCATCCTTTCAAAAGTTCAACTGCTGTAACTTTTGTATTATGGAAGTGCAAAGGCTCACAAGTATTTTTTACCAAGAGTTAGGAGAAAATAAACCATGACAGGGGGTAAACTACTACCTTAAATGTAATTATCTTTGATAATTAAAACTGTCTAAGTAAAAGTGGTGGAACAATGAGGGGGAAAGGTGGCAAGGAGATCCAGGTATATTTAACTCTCATCATGCTTGGTAAAGTACAGTGTCAGCGAAAAAGAGGAAGACCCTCAGCGAAATGGACTGACACAGCGGCTGCAACAACGAGCTCAAGCATAATGATTGTGAGGATGGCGCAGGACTCTGCGTTCTTTCTTTCATTCTGTTGTACATACGGTCGTTATGAATGGGAACCGACTCAATGGCGCCTAACAACAACTCTTAAATAGCAAATGAAAAGGGAAAGGAATTTTAAAAATATTTGAAGTATTTACCTCCCTGTGTGTGGTAATAGTCCCGGGGCGGTACAACCGGTTATTGTGCTTAGCTGCTAACCAAAAGGTTGGTGGTTTCAGTCCACCCAGAGGCATCTGGAAAGAATGGCCTGATGATCTACCTCTGAAACATCACCCACTGAAAACCCTATGGAGTACCGTTCTACTTTCACACACATATGGTCACCATAAATCGGAACTGACTTGATGGCAACTCATGGTGGTTGTATGCATGGTAATGTAAAAAATGAAAAATTCAACTTTGTAGAATTTGCAAAATTTACACGAAAACCACTACTACATACTAGCTCTGTGTCACCACCACTCAAAACAGTAACTTTTACTCCTCTACTTGGCATTGTGCTAAATGCTTCACGTCTTATTTAATTCCACAGACTTAAATCCAAATAAAGCTAATGACGTATGTTTTCAAATTATTAAGAGTTCTAATTGCAAAATTATTTGTAAGTAGATTTTTGTTGTCCACAAAACTGCAGTTCAGACAATTTTCAAAATTATGTAAACTTACATGACATTCAAAAATTTTCTGAAAGCTCATCGAGTTCCACACTGTACCTCCGAATCTTATTCCCCTTTCTGAGAGGCTTCTAAGGTAGGCATGCCAAATCAGACTTAATTCTTCATTTCGGAAGAGGTCAAATTTTACCACTATCCCTATGGGGGAGTGTGGGTGGGCACTTAAAAAACCGTGATTGTTTTTCTCTTTCACTTTTCCCTGCTTTTATTTTTTTCACTTGAAATTCAAATGACACAAATGACGCTTTCAACAATGAATTAAATATAAATACCTAACGTGATTAATTTCCAAAACTTACAAACCTATGCGCTTTGGGATTCTTTGAGTTTTATTTTAATAAGCAATTTAAAATCCTTATCTCCATGGCTCTGTCCTCATGGTTCCTCTAGTACCTCTGGTAATAAAGGAATTCCTTTTAGATTAGTCTAATTTTAAGACGAAGCCCCTACATTAAAACACGCAAAAACAAACTGTACTTGGAAAAAAAAATTAAAGAAACACTCATCTATTTTGTTACACAAAAAACTACACTTAAAATTGGCACAACCACGTTTGTATCCCTACCAATAAGCGATCAGCTTCTAAAAAGGAAAAATCATGTGAAAATTTATGAGTGAAAAAAAACCCACATAAAGATACCAGTAAAACTGGCTCTTGGGCTAATCGATGGGAAAACAGGGACACATTTTCGAAAGCTAAGATCGTGCTGCAGATTTCCTAACGAAGATGTGATGTAATAATACAGGAGAGCGGCTGTAAAAGGGAAAGGGATAGGCTAACAAAGAGGTGCAGTTGCCAGAGTGTGGAATAAGCCTGCGGCCGACAGAGAAGTGGGACACTGGGCAACAGACGGGGTGTATCCCACAAAGGATTATTTCAGGGAGTCGGGAAGTGGCCCGACAGGCAGAGGGCACGCGGGCTGGAGGGCAGTGTTCAGACGGGTAACAGGGAAAGCGGGGTGACATCAGGCGTGCAGAGCCGGCAGGGGGCAGAGCAGGCAGGATGTCACGTGGAGTGGACTCTACGGGAGCCGGGAGGGTTGCGTGCGGACACAGGGGGGTCTTTGAAAGACTGCGTTACTCACAGGAGTCGCGGACTCTTCTTGCCCTGAGCTGGAGACGGGGGCTTCGCGGCCTGGGACTGCTGTCCTAGGACGTCGGGAGGCCTGGCGCTGGGGCTGCTCCTCCGCCGGCGCGGATACTCGGCCTTCCTCCGGCGGGACACAGCGGCGGCGGCGGCCGCCGCAGCGGCCCGGCCCCGGTCGCGGCCTCCCCTCAACACGCGGCTGCTAGTGGTCCCTGCAGGCGCCGCCGCCGCCGCCACCGCCTCAGGGGGCCTCTGCTGGGGCTCCTCCGGAGCCGCCTTTGCCACCGCCGCCTCTCCCCCTTCCTGGTCCTGCTGCTCCGGGGGTCTCGGCTCTTCCGTCTCCCCCGGCATCGGGGCTCGTCCGTCCCCACCCCCCCGTCCCAGGCGGCGGAGGCGGAGGCGGCCGCGGCGCTGCTCCCCCCGCCCCCTTCGCCTCCCGGAGCGTCGGGCTCACTCTCACCCTGCGCTGCTCTTCCCCCTCCCCTCCTCCCAGCTCCGAAGGCGCCCCCCCCGCCCCCTGCCACTCACAGCCCGCAGCCGCTGGCGCCGCGCGCGCGCCTGACACGGACGCTCCACGGACCAATCGGAGAGGATGAACGGCCCCCTGGCCCCGCCCCTCCCGGCCTCTCACGCAGAGGCGTAGCGGGTTCCCTCCCCCACCCCTTCCTTTCACCAATCAGGAAACGGCTCCAAGGGAGCGCGCGAGGTTTCCTTCCCCGCGCACCCGCTCTCACCGTTAAACGGCTGCGTCTCGCGACAATCCGAAAGTGACCTTCCCGCCCCCTTCCCCCCCCCCCGCCAGATCAAAGCGCGCTATGGGCAGAGGGAGGGGCAGGTCTCGCGAGGGAGGTTGGAATGAGGAAAACGCACCTCTTTCCCCGCCTCGCGCGCACCCAGCACTGGCTGCGCGCGCACCTGCCTCCCTAAGGAGCCGCTAATGCAACAAGGACTCTTTCTAGCCTTCCTTAGTCCGTGGAAACAGCCTGGTCGTTCCTCTGCCTCCACCCTGAGTCCCACTTTCCAGTCTTTGGCTTTTTTGTCCCCAGCGTCGCCAAGTCTTGCACAGAGACGGGGGAATTTTTTTGAGCTGTCGCTTCTCCTTTAAGAAAAAAAGCCCCGTCGGCTGCCGAATGAAAGTCTCTAACAAAATGGCGGTGGTAGGACGGAGGCGGGGTAGTGGGGAAAGGAGAACCCGCCTCTTCGCGCATGGGTATGGTTAACTTTCCGATAAGGCATCCTGGGACATGAAGTTGTAGTTACCGTGGAATGCAGTAAAAAAAGATAAGCAACCTGGGACGGAGAGGATGCTGGGAGTTTATAACTAGTGCTTGATGGGAAAAGTGGTTTACTCTCCTTTCGTGGTCCGAGTTTTCTTTTCTAGGGAGGCAGTATTTCCGGGTCGGGCTGTGACGCCTGCGCATTGCCGGCCCAAGGGGCGAGCCAGTTGCTTGCCAGCGAGATTTTTTTCCTACTTTTTAGTATTTTTTATTTAGCGTTGGCGTAATACTCCTTACCGTGATTTCGTAAGGTGGCACGTCCTCTGGGGCCAGCTAGGGTTCATGTCTACATTATTCGTGTTGACATCCTGTTTCTGATCCACTAACGTGTGGACCTCTGGACGGCAGGAACTGAATCTGTTTTCGGTCAGGACCTCAGGGGCCTAGCGCAATGCCTAGCACTCAGTCACCTCTTAATAAAAGTTTATGGAACGAATTGTAGAGTTGCTTTTCTACCACACGTTTTTACGGCATCATGAAGCTGGCGTCTGCTGCTTAACTTTTAGGTTTCTGGTTCCTGAGCTGGAGGGAAGGGCGAATGGTTGTTAGCGTGACTCAGGTGACCTCCCCAGAGAAGCTGAAGGTCTGTCTCCCTTATGCTTCCTGTCCCGAAACCACTTGCGGTTTATAAATATTTCTGTTGCACAGGAAACACAGTAAGAATAGCAGGTTTGTCAGAAGTTACTTGTCTGGCCAATATCGTATGCATACTAAATTGTCCTGATGCGTCAAAAGGGAGTTTCCATTTGCTCATTTTCAAGTTGCAATCAGTGATGCAGTTGGCCTTTGCCATCTACTTGTTTGATCCACTATACTCAAGGAACGATTTGAAAGAACAGTCCTTTAACTCTGGAAAAGAAAGCTTCCGAGGTTAAAAGCCCCAGAAGAATGAGAACGGAAACAAGATCTGGGATCCAATTCTAGATTTCACATTAATCATTCAGTTAAACTGTAGATGCAGTCCAGTATTAGCCAAGTACTGAAGTGCATTTTTCCTTCCAGTATTTTGGCTCAGTTACCACCTCAGATTAGGCAAGTGTTTTATATTCTCTGCTGAGTGTTTTGCACTTTCATAGAGCTAATGTTACTTTTTTTGTTGTTGGATATAGTGTGGATGAGAATTTTTTCAATCCCACGCTTTCAGTGAGCAGACTCTTGGAACAGCACTGACATCCAATGGTTACTCAAAGTAATGCAAAATGGGAATCTCCTTTCAATTAAAAAAAACAATGGAATGGAAAATGAATTGATCCCTTTAGATTAACCTAAAAAGATACCACTGTGTTGTAGAGAAAAGATCATGGGCTTTGAAGTCAAACTGGATTATAGTAGGTAGCTAACAAAGCTAGTTAATTAATTACTAATTCTGTTAAGGAAGTTACTATCCTTGAACTTATTTCACCACTAGTAAAAATGGGGATAATATTTCTTTCACAGCGCCCTAATTATCGTTCTTTACATACCGCCTTCTGTGACTTATTTGGTAAATGTTTTATTTCATTCAAGGTGAATAAAAGCTCAGTGGTAAAATAGGTGAAAACTTCAGTATCACTTTTCAGAGAAACTGCTATAAGACAATTTTGTTTGTGATGTCACCAGTTTAGCACCTGGTGTCTTAAACCTTGCAGTTTCATTCTTCATTACCTCTTTGTTGTTAGCTGCCGTTGAGTCGGCTCTGACTTGTGGTGACCTTGTGTATAACAGAACAAAACATTGCCTGATCCTGCACTATACTCAAAATCGTTCATATGTTTGGGCCCATTGCTGCAGCCACCATGTCAGTCCATCTCATGGAGGGTTCCCCACTTTACTGTGGGGTCAGGTGAATCAGCATTGACTCAACAGCAGCCAACATATACAGCACCACTTTACCAAATACGATGTCCTTTTCTAGTGATTAATCTTTCCTGATGACATGTCCTCTACCAATGTTTGAATTTTGGACCTCTGAAATAAGCCAGGCCCTGGCAATCCAAATGTGAATAAACATCAGCTCTGCCTTTTAAGGATTTACAGTCTATCCGGAGAAGTGGGTAAGCATAATTTCTGAACAATTAAGTAAAAAAAGAGAGCAAAATAAATTGGGTACTGGTTAATTCTGATGGAAATTTTGTGGACACTGTGCCTCTATTGTCCCCCGTCTTCACAGAAGAAAGCAAGTTTCCTGATGTACACTCACAGTGGGACCCACACTGAGAAAAAACGCAAGTGCAAATCTGCCATTTCCATGAATTCAAGAGGAGTTCTGGCAGGTATTAAGTACTCAAATTTTGTTAAATTAATTTTGAATCTTTATCTTCCTTGCCAGTCCACCACCAGAATTCAAATCCTACAACCTGCCTTTCTACGTCAGTCCTATTTCATTTTAAAACTGTGACCTGCAAAAAAAAAAAAAAAAAAAAAAAAAAAATTCACCAAATCAAAAGAGAGGAAGTGCTAAGCAAATACAGGAACCAAAAAGGGTTATAGAGGCTGCTTCACGCTGTCTCATTCAGTTCCTTTGTGGTCTTCTTCTTCTGCACATGCCAAAGCAGCTCCTTACAACCTTTGGGACCAGAGCATCTTGGGTGTGTGACAATGGAAGAGTTGGGTGAGTTGAGCTTCTTTGAGAAGAAACTCTGAGGGAATGAAGACTTGGCTGCCGTCTATATGTGTGGTGGGGTGTACTTCTAGCCAGATTGACGGCAGTACTCAAAGATTTTATTTTCACTTCTCTGCTATCTTCACCCAACCAAGTATGAAGCATGAGGAACTGTGATTGGGGGAATGCCAGGTTCACTGTTTGTGGTAGCTCGATAGGTAGAGAGCTTGGTGCTAACCACAGGGTAAACTTGTGATTCCAGAAATACTTTTGGACTGAACTGCGATTGAAATTGTCATTTTTAACTTGGGCATTTTGCCTTTTGGGAGATATGGGAGGTCATAGGGTGGTCACACAGCTACAGGGATGTGATTTGGGGGAAAGAAGGGAAGAAAGAAAATGGAGAGGGGAAAGGGTGTTTTGAGGAAGATAAATGGAGTCAAAGTGCAAGAAGGAGGGATCTGCAGAAGTTGGAGAAAAGCAAAGGTAGTTTCGTTTGTTCCCTGGTTTAGTGTTAAATCAGTGATTTTGTTACTAAGCTTTTTATTCAGAGGAATTCTGAAGGAACAAATTACTATGGCCTACAAATATGATACATCCTCCCACTACAAGGCAATTAAAACCAGCCGTGGAACTATTGGCCACATTAACTAGGGAGGTCCCGCTTTCAGACCTTTGGAGTAGAGTAAAGCTTGTCATTCTTGGTACTCATTCCTCAGTCTTTACCAACTTTTGTTGCCGGCATTCTTGCTAACACCGAGTCACTCACTCACCTTTACCTGATTGGCAAGCCGTATTAATTCCGGAGTCCTGGGTTTTAGCATGTTGAAAGTGTAAACAACAACAACAACAGAAAAACATCTTGGACATTATCTTTTTTTTTTTTTAATTGTTTCTGGGTGTGATTTGAGGGCTAGGGAAATAGAGGATGGAAGAAAGTCAAATAACCAAAACCCACTGCTGTTGAGTCGATTCTAACTCATCAGAAAGAAGAATGTTGAATGAAGAAGAGAAAGTGTTGTTTAACAAACACTGAACTATTTTTGATATAAAGTCTATTTTGATCCTTGGGATAGCTGCATTTATATCAAATTCTTATCCTGTGTGTGAGAGTTGGGGAAATCCACATTTCTGCTATGTTCCAGTAGAGTCTACCTCTCTCTCTATTTATTTATTTCTTTAATTTTAGGTATACCTAATAGTTTTCATGCAGGTTGTTCAAATGGGAACTAATATTTATTCAGTGGTTCAGGTTAAAGCTAGGCATTTTATATGTGCTAATCATTTTAGGGTCTGCAGCAACCCTCTGAAAGAGGTAATATCTACTTTTTTTCAAACGAGAAAACTAAGAAAAAATGAAATCACTTCTTCAAGGTCACTCTCAGGAGCATCTGATACCAAAGCCAATTAAGTTACAAGGTGTTCTCCTTTTTCGAGGAGTGTGTTGGCTCAGGTGTTCCCACCAATGGAACAACCCAGATAATAAAAAACAGTAGATTCGCAAAGTTTTGCATTTCCTGAGCAGGATGGATGGTAGAGAAATCTGGTCTAAAAATATAGAAAGTACCAAGCATCCTGGAAACTAACATTTGTGTAGATTATCCAGATGGCTATACCTCAGTAGCTGTTGATGTCTACACCTGAACAGCTTCTTCATATTGTCATCAGCCCAATAGCTACCTGCAAGACTTGGGGTGGGGCCTTCTTCCCCTCTGTGGGGATATAGTATTGAGGGCAGGTTAGCACAAGGGAGCAGATATCCCTTCTGTAGACCTTCCTAGGAGGTTAGTAGCTTGTTTCTACCCAGAAGGTTTTACCTAGACCCTCAACACACAGGTATGCTAGATAAAGGGACCTGTAGCAGACTGCGGCTCTGAATGAAATTGCAACTCATGGGGACCCCTGAGAGAGCCCACTTTACTCCTTTCCTGTTAATGTTGGTATTATTTCATTACTGGAGGGGATTTTGAGCAGTAGGTGAGATAAAGGACTATAAACTTTTCAGTCTAGTTGCCACCCACTATCTTCCCGTCCCCTCCACCACCACCACCAGGAGCCCTGTATTTGTCATACTGAAATTAGTCATCTTCAAATTACAAAATCTGTCAAGATGACCTCATGGTGTTGGTGATATGGGCACTCACAAGAAACAGGAAGAGAAAGGCCTGTTAACTCATGGCCCAAAAGGGACAGTTTCAATAAATCCGGCTAGCTGGTGCTTCTAAGGGTAACACCCTACCCTTAGTGGTATGGTTTACTCTTCTTATAGAGGGTCTCCCCTTTCCCCCAGCCTTTATGTTAAATGACTTTTTATTTTGAATCTAGAAGGATCTTTGACTTTTGGTTGGAGCAAAGCTTAGAAAATAGAAAAGAGAATAAAAATCTGGAATTCCTGAATTTTCTCCACCTGGCTACCAACATTCTAAAACAATAAGTTTTACTCTCTCTTTCTACTTTAGGTTTTATCTTTTCTTTCTTGTCTTTTCTCTTCTTTAAAAAAAAAATCTTTAATTATAGAGAATTTTAAACATGTAGAAGTAGGGAAATAGTTTAAGGACACCTGATATACCTATCAACAAGCTTAAACAATCATCAGCTCTTGGGCTATCTTATTTACACACCCACTTATTCCTTCCACCCCTGGATTATTTTAAAAGTAATTCCAGATATTATTTCATCTGTAAATATTTCAGCATTAATCTATAAAATAAATAAATATATACATATGCATATACAAATAATTGTACTATTATCACACCCAAAAAATCCTTGACATCATGAAATACTATTATCACCCCTAAAATAAATTAACAGTATTTACTTAGTATTATAAAATATCCAGGCAGTGTTCAAAATTACCTGATGGTTTCATTTTTTTTTTCAGTTTATTTAAGGATCCAAATAAGGTCCATACATTGCAATTAGTTGTAAGTCTCTTAAATCTTTTTTAATCTATAGGTTCCCCCTCCATCTCTTTTTTCTCATTATACAGTGAAACCTATGAGAGCCAGAACTCACTGGCACTGTCTTCTTTTTGCTGATTTCACAAGTTTTCCGCCTTTGACAGTGTACAGTCACCGCTTCTCTATCACTCATTTTAGTGGAAAATATTTGAGTTTTCCTTCTCTGACCAGTTTCCGCCTTACACAGATTCTGGCTTTTGCAGATTTTACTGTAATTTATTTGTTGAAGGGTCATTTGTCCTGAAGAGTTTGGCTCAGTTTTCTTATCTCTACAATGGTGCCTAAAACTCATGACCAAGAAGGATCTATAGAAGATTCCATCGGTGAGAAATGATAAAATCTTTCCTTATGCCTTTAAGAAATACTCCTCTCCCCAAAATGTGAAGTAAATGAAAATCCATCTTTTAAAATTGCCTGTAAAGTTCATTTTCTTCATCTGAGAACTTCAGAGCTAGGCAGGCTCTTAGAAATACCCTAATCTACTGTTTTGCAAACTTTTTAAAACCACAACCTGTGGTAAGAAATCTACTAAAAAAAAAAAGAAACCATACCTGTTGCTGTTGAGTCGGTTTCAACTCATGGGGATCCCATGTGTTACAGAGCAGAAGTGTTCTATAAGGTTTTCTTGGCTGCAATCTTTACAGAAGCAGATCACCAGACCTTTCTTTCACAAGAAATTTACTAGAGATCCACTCATGGGTCACAACCCAGAATTTGAAAAAAATACTCTTTTAATCTGATCACTTCATTATGTAGATGAGGAAGTAACTTCAGAGAAGGACATGCCACACTCAGGATGACCCAGAGAACCCACGTAAGAAGGGGAACTGGAACTCTGACTTGAAGTTAGTACTAGGAGTCAGATCACCCACCCATGCATTGCCTTCAAGTCAATTCTGACCCATAGCAATCCTATAGGACAGAGTAGAAATACCCAGTAAGGTTTTCAAAGAACGGCTGGTGGATTCAAACTGCTGACCTTTTGGTTAGCAGCCTAGCTCTTTAACCACTGTGCCACCAGGTTAAAGTCCTGGTTCTGCACTTAGTGGCAGCATGACCTGAAACAAGTTGCTTACCTCCTTGTGTCTGTTTCTCAATCTACAAAATAAGGATAATAATATCACCTGCCTCAAAATGGTATGATAATTAAATGAAATATGTAAACTCCTGAGCATAGTGGCTGATGTGTTAACTTTTATTAATTATTATTATCCATTTCATTACAATGGAAGGGTAATTGTGTAATATTTGTAAAGTCCATTTTTTTTTCCCCCAAGGAAACTACAAAAGAAATGAATTCCAGCTATTTGGATTGCGGCATCTTACTTGATTTTGCAGTATCTGTTTTCTCCTGAAGCACCTTTTCTCTCCTCACCCTAAAAGATAGAATACTTATACTAGGTTTTCAGAAATTTGTTATATTGCTTGGGATAATGCTTGAGATTTAAGACCAAAGAAAAATCAGGGTTAAGAATAAGTGTTACTGCCCAGGTAGATTTTGAAAAGAAATTCCTTATATTTTTCTGATAAGAAAAATATTTTCTTTTTCGTTTTCTAACTGAGCATATCTGTGGACGATCTGCCCTAAATGAATGATAAAAATGAATACCCTGCAGTATAAGAAGTTAAATTATACAGTGAGATTATGAAAATAAATACACCTATAGGAAATAAGAAGCAGGCCACAGTAGGCAGAGGTATTACACATCTCCTGGTAGAACAGGCCACATTCTTGAAGTGAAATAAGGAGTGAGGGAAGGTGTTTGAAAGTAGCTTTAATGCAAGAGAAGAGGGAGATGAATGGGGCACAGTGAGGATGTTTAAGGGGAAAATTATTCCATAGACTTACAGATTCTATATTATGATTCTCTTGTTTCTTATGACATAGATGCCTTATTAGAGGAACTTGAAAATTCCACCCTCCAGGACAGTGATGAATATTCCAACCCAGCCTCTCTTCCCCTGGATCAGCATTCCAGAAAGGAGACTAACCTTACTGAGACTTCAAAGGTTCTTTCCGTTCAGGATGACACAACCCCCTTGCAGGTAACTTTTCAATTATTGTAGTGCCTTGAATATAGATGTTTGAGTGCACTTTTGAAAATTAATTGTATCCCATATACAATGAGATGAAAGCAGAATTATATATCCAAGGAAGAGAAAAAAAATCTCTTAATGGTAGTTTAAAGATGGTTGTTTTTGGAAAGAGGAGGAGAATTGAGAAAATCATCACAGGAGAGTAGACCTTTGAGAATTACATTTTTCCAGTGAGGGGATGGGGTGTCACAATGGCACATTGGTTAAGAGCTATGTCTGCTAACCAAAAGGTCGGCAGTTCAAATCCACAGCCCCTCCTTGGAAACCCTATGGGGCAGTCCTACTCTGTCCTATATGGTCACTATGAGTTGGAATTGACTCAACAGCGAAGGGTTATGGGTTTAATGAAGGAATGGTAATAGGTATAAGATTCCCTCATTCACTTGAAATATTCTGATATTACTGTCTGTGCATCAGAGATGCTGTTGCAGCTTGATTGGAATTGCACTCAGTAAGGTCAGAGATCATCTAGGGGAGATGTCTTAGGATGACTTTCCAGGGTCATCACCTTCCAGGTCATATTTTCTGCTGAATAGATTAAGAAATTAAATTATTAGTATACCCAGAGATGATGAAGCTCTAGGGAACCAACTCACACTAACTAAACTCACAAGAGATGATGTATATATGTGTGTGTGTATATATATGTTTATGTATATATATGTATATGGATATATATGGATATATACAAATATATATTGTATATACTATATATGTATGTGTGTGTATACATATATATATATATAAAAGAACAAAAAACCAGGAATGGTTAAAGTTATTAAGTAGAACAGATACTAATATTTGCTGATGTATTCTCTTCCTGTCTACCTGAACCTACGTTATAATTAAAATGTTGCTTGATGAGAAGTGAATTAGCATAAGAGGGATTAAGTAGTTAGTCTTCATTTCTGGTGATTTTGAACGATGATATTCTGATGTATCCATGTATACTATGTAGAATAACCAGCAACACAGGCCTGAAATTTGAGCTCATGGGTAGATTACCTCTCTAACTGTTCTTCCCTCCAGCCAAATACACACAATTTTAAGGACACACATTTATCTCTCCTCTAGGGAGCTATTTTCTTTGTTGTCACTGCTGGAATATAGCAATAAGCTCCTAACTGGTCTCCGTGCCCTTGCCCCTTTCCAGTCTAACCTCAGCATAGCAGCCAGAGTGATCCCTTAAAACTTAAGTCCGATCATGTCATTCTTCGACTCAAAGCTCTGCAATAACTTCCCATTTCAGCAAAAGCCACAGTTCTGACACTGATCTCAGCGGGCTGACCGTATGTTCTGGTTCGCCTGGAACAGACAGGGATCATGCCTGTTTTCCTAACATCCTGTTGATTTAGCTTTTATCCCAGAAACAAGCAAACAAACAAACCCATTGCTATCAAATTGATATCCAACTCACAGCAACCGTATAGGACAGAGTAGAACTGCCCCATAGGGTTTCCAAGCAGCAGCTGGTAGATTCGAACTGCTGACCTTTTTGTTAGCAGCTGAACGCTTAACCACTGCACCACCAGAGCTCCTTTTACCCCAGATTTTTAAAAATTTTTTAATAAGCTTTCATTATTTGCATTTGCATTACAGTGAGCCACCATGGGTTAATAGACCTCCATTTGGTTCTTCTGGCTTCTTCCATGGGCTCATCTAGTGATGTGTAAAACACATGTGTAGTGAACAGAGTTCCCACTTTATTATGACCTAAATCCAAAAGATGGCTAACGACAAATTGTCTCTCTTTTCCACACCCTGGTGAGACAAAACCTAACTAGTAGCATCCTTTTAAGCATAATATTCAGGGTGCTATCTGTTAAAGAAGGAGCCTTGGTGACTGTCTCAGTCATCTAGTGCTGCTATAACAGAAACACCACAAGTGGATGGTTTTCATGAAGAGAAGTTTATTTCCTCACAGTTAAAGTAGGCTAAAAGTCCAAATTCAGGGCATCAGCTCCAGGGGAAGCCTTTTCCTCTCTGTCGGCCTTCTTTTCTTCAGTGTTCCCTCGGATTAGGAGCTTCTCTGCGCAGGGACCCCAGTCCAAAGGATGCCCTCTGCCCCTGCCACTGCTTTCTTGATGATATGAGGTCCCCAACTCTCTGCTTACTTCCCTTTCCTTTTGTCTCTTGAGAGATAAAAGGTGCTGCAGGCCACACCCCAGGGAAACTCCCTTTACATTGGATCAGGGATGTGACCTGGGTAAATATGGTGTTACAATCCCACCCTAATCCTCTTTTACATAAAATTACAATCACAGAATGGAGGCCAACCACACAATTCCGGGAATCATGGCCCAGCCAAATTGATACACACATTTTTGGGGGGACATAATTCAAACCATGACAGTGACGTAGTGGTTAAGTGCTCGGTTACTAACCGGAAGGTCGGTGGTTCAAACCCACCATCTGCTCCACTGGAGAAAAGACCTGGTGAGCTGCTTCCCTAAAGATGACAGCCTTTGAAACTCTGTGGGGCAGTTCTACTCTGTCCTGTAGTGTTGCTATGAGTTGGAATTGACTCGACGGCAACAGGTTATTTGCTAAAGCTAACTCAAGCACAAGTAGCTAGGAACAGCTAACTCCTGCTGTTAGGCTGTGGCAGGAAAATTTTAATGCTGCTTCCCCTGCTGGTTACTTGGTACAGCACCACTTTTGCCATGGCCCAGGTGGTGGCCTGTGAGACCCGTGGAGCTTCCTCAGGGTCAGGGTAGCTTATACCCACTGCCGTCGAATCGATTCCGACTCATAGCAACCCTGTAGGGTTTCCAAGACTTTAAATGTCTGCGGAAGCAGACTGCCACATCTTTCTCCCATGGAGCTGCTGGTAGTTTCAAACTGCCGACCTTTCAGTAACAGTTGAGCGGTTTAACCACTGAAGCCACCAGGACAGGGTAGCTTAGCATCATACAAATTATGTTTAAGAAATGAAGCTGAGCATTCTTGCCATTTAGAGCATAGCGTAGTAAAAGTTCTTGTTACAGTAGTTTTGTCATTAATTATATATGTAAGGCTATGTCGTTTTTGTATATAGTTACAGGGTTGCTACCAGTAGGAATTGACTCAACGGCAGTGGGTAGTGGGCAAGACAATCCCAACTGTAACTATTTTATTATTACTTGCTAATACTTTTTAATTTTGCAGTAAACCCTTTATTGCTTTTCAGCAGCAATTGGCTCAAAAACCAAACCAAACCAAACCAAAAGTACATGTTTAATTTTCTCAAAAAAGTTAATGGTGAACTTAATCCAGGTTTAAACCAGATTTAATTTAATTCCTGTAACTTGCACAAATGTTTGTCAACATTTACCATCCACCCTGGGAGCCATATCACTGTCCCTCTGAAAGCCAGAAGACACAAATATGCTGAAGAAGCATCATCATCTACTTCAAAAGTTAATACGTACTTTCAGAAGAATGTGCCTGAAGATGACAATTCAACACGTGCAGCTGCAGGAGGTGTGTTTACATGTTGTTGTGAAGCACACCTTTTCATTTGGATTGAACGACTCTTCTAAATTAATTTTGCTCATTTTCAATTATAAGTTTTCTTGCACTTGTTAAGTAAAGTGAACTGGTGATGATTAATGAGTTGGTTCCTGTCTTAGTCATCTAGTGCTGCCATAACAGAAATACCACAAGTGGATAGCTTCAACAAGAGAAATTTATTCTCTCACAGTCAAGTAGCTACAAGTCCAAATTCAGGGCGTCAGCTCCAGGGGACCACTTTCTCTGTTGGCTCTAGAGGAAGGTCCGTGTCATCAATCTTCCTTTGGTCTGGGAGCTTCTGTGCGCAGGAACCTCAGGTCAAAAGGACACACTCTGCTCCCAGCACTGCTTTCTTGGTGGTTTGAGGTTCCCATGTGTCTCTGCTGGCTTCACTCTTTTATATATCAAAAGAGATTGGTTTAAGACACTATCTAATCTTGTAGACCTCATCAGTGTAACTGCCGCTAATCCATCTTATTACATCATAGTGTTAGAGTTTACAACACGTAAAGAAATCACATCAGATTACAAAATGGTACACAATCATACAATACTGGGAATCATGACCCAGCCAAGTTGACAGATGTTTTTGGGGGACACAATTCAATCCATGACAGTTCCCTTTGCAAAGAGTTAAATGTTGTCAGTTTTATATCAGTGCCATCAGAGGCATCAGTTAGAAAATCTGTCAGTTCCAAAATGGTTGAATTTTTTTTTTCATCCAATTCAAAAGATCAAAATAAAGCATTTGGAAGTTCATTCTTCTGTCAAAAATGAAACACCTGACATTGTCAATGTAGATTTAATTGAACACAGCATTGTGGTAAAAACTATGTTCTTACTGACTTAAAAGAAACTATGGAAAATGGTACAGCCACTGTGGAAAACAGTTTAGAGTTTCCTCAGAAGTAGAATATAGAAGTAATATGACCCAGCAATCCCAATGCTAGGTATATACCCAGAAGAAGTGAAAGTAGGAGCACACACAGAAACTTGCACACCAATGTTCATTGCATCATTTTTCACAATAGGCTAAATGTGGAAATAACCAAAATGTCCATCAACAGATTAATGGATAAACAAAATGTGGTATATACACACAACAGAATACTACCCATTGCCGTCGAGTCGATTCCAACTCTTAGCAATCCTACAGGACAGAGCAGAACTGCCCCATAGGGTTTCCAAGGCTGTAGTCATTATGGAAGCAAACTGCCACATCTCTCTTCTGTGGAGTGGCTGGTGGGTTCGAACTGCTGACCTTTCAGTTAGCAGCCGAGCACTTAACCACTGCATCATGAGGGCTCTCATCTATAGAGAGAACTGGAATCCTAATGCATGCCACAACATGGATGAACCTCAAAAACTTTACGCGGAAAAAATAAGTCAGTTTGCAAAAGGATCTCATTTACGTGAAATAAGCAAATATGGAGAAACCAAAGATTGAAAGTGCTTACCAGGGGTGAGAAGAAGGAAGAAAGGAGGAGTTTATGCTCATGGGGCATTAAAGTTTATGAATATGGACTGCCGGAAGAACAAACATATCTGTCTTAGAAGATGTACAGCCAGAACGCCTCTTAGAAGTGAGGATGGCAAGACTTCATCTCATATACTTTGAACATGTTATCAGCAGGGATCAGTTCCTGGAGAAGGACATCATGCTTGGTAAAGTAGAGGGTCAGCAAAAAAGAGGATGTCGAAGGACTGGGCAGTGTTTCTGTTGTACGTAGGGTGGCTATGAGTTGGAACTGACTCCGCAGCAACTAACAACAACAGCTACAAGAAGTTTATGTTAATGGTGGTCAAGTGATTTGGAAAAGGATAATGAGAATGGGGGCAGAACTTGAAGAATGCAATCAATGTCACTGAATTGTACATGTAGAAATTATTGAGCTGGCGTATTTTTGTTACATAAATTTTCACCACAATTTAAAAACAAACAAACCCATGGAGCAGAAATGTACTTGGAATTGGTTGTGGTATGCACAAAATTCAATATTGTATCCAAATAAGCTGCAATCAAAATGGAAACTAATGGTCAAAATTTACAAGCATTTTATGTATACACAGAGTATACATAAGTGATCTACAAAACTTTTGTGATAGAAGCTGATGTTGAATACGAGAAAAAAATTTCAGCATGACTGCATGTATTTCTCTATATTGCTTATCAGCAATCAGATTTTAGAAATGCCTGAATTTTTGACAAACCACTTTGTAAATAAACTTCAGTTTAAGTTGCATTATGTTCAAAATCAGTTGGAAATCTTTAATCAAGTTATTCAATGACTATAGCGTGAAAATTCAGCTTTTGAAGCTTTTAGCAAATTACAACTATGTAAAATAAAGCTTGCAGAATGGAAGAAGCTTATCTTTCTCCCTACGGAAGTCAGGGAGGAATTGAACAAATTGAAAGATGAGATCTTGAATAGTTTAATTACCTAATTTGAAAATTGTACTTTGGAAAAATCTTGACTTTGACTGAGCTCCTAATTTTTATTGGATAAATTTATATTTTCCACCACAATGGAAAGAAATTGTGAAGGCCTATGAGTTTGCAGCATCTACATTTTGCAAAATATTAAAAAGAATCACAAATAGAAGCAACTTACAACTTTTGTCTTGTAAAAATATTTATTGAAGAAAGGTGCTGTAAATGGAGGCAGAAAGACAGCACCTGTGAAAATATTGGGGCTGAAATATTTACACATTTTGAAATAAAAAAATAGAATTGTGAATTTCCTCCAGTTATCAGAATTTGCCCTGATCTTATAGGTTCATCAGCATCTAGAGAAGGAGTATTTTCTTAAATAAAAATATTACGGTCTACAATTGTCAATAATTCCAAATATATTAACCGTAAGGTGCAACTTTGAAGATTGAAATTTTATGAAAATATGAAAATAATAAGACTATATGGGACAAAGAAAAAAACATTTTTTAGAAAAAGTTCCCCAACACGGTGTTAGAGACAGCAAAGACTAAGTAGCCAAATAAGGTGTATGAATATATATCATGAGCAATTTTTGCTTATGCTATTTTTAAAGGTTCAGATAACCAATATAAAAGTTTTTAAAACAATTTTTGCTTTAATTTTCATTGCTGTGGAAACCCTGGTGGTGTAGTGGTTAAGAGCTATAGCTGCTAACCAAAAGTCAGCAGTTCGAATCCACCAGGTGCTCGTGGAAACCCTATAGGGCAGTTCTACTCTGTCCTTTAGGGTCACTATGAGTCGGAATCGGTGTTTTCAATCTCCTCATATGCATGCGAGGGCTGGATAATGAATAAAGAAGACTGAAGAAGAATTGATGCCTTTGAATTATGGTGTTGGCGAAGAATATTGAATATACCACGGACTGCCAAAACAATGAACAAATCTGTCTTGGAAGAAGTACAGGCAGAATGCTCCTTAGAAGCCACGATGGTGAGACTTTGTCTCACGTACTTTGGACATATTATCAGGAGGGACCCGTTGCTGGAGAACGACATCATGCTTGATAAAGTAGAGCGTCAGAGAAAAAGAGGAAAACTGTTGACAAGATGGATTGACACAGTGGCTACAACAGTGGGCTCAAGCGTAACAGCGATTGTGAGGATGGCGCAGGACTGGGCATTGTTTCCTTCTGTTGTACATAGGGTCGCTATGAGTCAGAACTGACTTAGTGGCACCTAGCAACAACAACTTTATCTGTCTCTCATCCCCAGAATGTAAGCATCTGTGTAGACAGTTTTTGTTTCTTTGTTTTGGTTTTTGACTGCTGCATTCACAGGCCTCACATAAGACAGGCAGTCAGTCGATATTTGTGCAATGAGTGAATGAATTGCTGACCAATTGCCATTTAGATTCATACATTATTTCTGTTGGTATGCTAAATTTAACCATGTTATAGTCTTAGCCTGGGTACCAGTCTGCCTAGTTTCAGGGACTAAGGGACTTTCCTCTAACCCATTTTGTTTGTTTGACGGTTCCTGTCTGAGGCTGGTCTACTTCTCTATTTCAGTGCTTTTAGGGTCGGGGAGGTAGGCACGCTATTATTTGTTCACTTGTCAACTACTCTATTTAGAATTTGGCCTTTCTCTACAGGATGACTGGTATTCCTCTGCTTCATGAAAGGAGACCTCAAGAACATGCTAACTAACAGTTCCCTTTAGAACTTGAAAGCATCCTCTAACTCTAAATAAGCACCAACATTCCTGTAACAGAAATTCATTCTTTGTTCTTCCTTGTTATTTATATGTCTTAGGCGCAGCTCGTGTATACCACCAATATCCAGGAGCCCAATACGTGCAGGTACTTTTTTTTTTTTTAATTAAATCCTTAAAAAAATTAAGTTATTAGATAATTGTTATCAATCCATGCTTGGACAATATTTTGCTTTGCAATTGTTTATTATTAGAACTTCCGCTACCCTCCTCCTCTTTCCGTAATCCTTGAGCAGAGCTGACCTCTGCTAAGTCGACTTGGGAATTTCTCAAGATGCCTGGCTTCCAGATGAGTTATTAAGGCTGGTGGGTCCTCCTATTTCCTTTACCACCTGAAAAATGTAAATAGTCCCAGAATCACCACAGATGGTTTGGCCCTGCTATTCCAGATACCATGCTCCATCTCACAAAAGAGAAAACACACCTGAAGAAACTTAGGTTTCCAGCAATCTCAGAGCTAAACTGAGACAGTGCATCGCCATGGCAGACTAACGAATACGTATTCCTTCAAATGTATAATCTTCCTATATTTGCTCAAAATTTATTCAGTGGGTTGAGCGATTTCCTATTAATAAAATTATACATTGAAACCGGTTCACTTATTAAATTATTTCTACTGGCCAAAGCAGTAGTCTGAAGAATTAAAAGAGCACTTTTCTTGTTCTCTCTTCAATTATAGCTTGCAATTTTTTAAATCAGAAAACTTTCTGGGAAACAAAGGGCTTAAAATTTAGATAATAAAAACCGGTGCTTGGTAAAGAGTGCTACACTACATCTTATTTGGTGTCCAGATTGCAGCCAAGAGCATCCGTGCTCAATGTGAAAGTACTTAAAAGGGAAGGACCTGTGCTATCAAAACTTTTAAAACTTTCCACTTGAGGGCGCTCTCTACCTTGGTGGGAGTGAGGCCAATTTATTCATACGTATTAATAAATTATTTATTCCTGCTTTATCCAGTTCCAGGAAGCTACTGGATGGGCATGCTTCTACTTCCTCTAACACCCCACCCCCCGCAAAAATCAAAACAAAGCAAAGCAACAGCAAACGAGCCTGACACACAATATGTACTCGATAAATTTGATTTCTTAAAATCTAGGAAACTAAGACTTTAATAGAAATACAAATGAACACACGAAAATAAAACATGCAAACCAGCCCAACCAACAGCCATTTTCCTGCATATCTGGCACTGTGATCAGTTGATGGCCCGCCAGTACTAATTTGTTGATCTGCCTTCTCTTTACCCCCTCAGTATGGATCTTTGGCTATTTCCCATCAGACCCATTCCTCCCTCATCTCTGGTTCAACATTCTGGGGGAGCTGACCCCTGGAGGTTGGGTTTTCCAGAGACTGGAAGATGAGAGTCAGGGAACTTGAGGTATATTTCTTCCCCAATCTCTCTGTCCCTCCAGCACTATATCTGGCAATAGCTCTATCTCCTTTATGGCTTCAGCTAGAGCAAGACAGACCTGCTGTGGTTCCATTGTTGGCCTGGTGACCTGGGCCCCAACTCCTCCCCCCCCCCAAAAAAAAAAAAAAAAACCTCTGACTTCAAGCTGATTCCAACTCATAGACCCTATAGGACAGAACTGGGGAAGCGGACTGCCACATCTTTCTCCTGCAGAGCAGCTGGTGTATTCAAACCACCAATGTTTTGATTAGTAGCTGAGCTCTTAACCACTGCACCACCAGAGTTCCTTCGTGGGCCCCCAGGCTCTGATACCTCTGACTCTTTTCTTTGTCCTTTTGGCCTAGAGGTAGTAATGGCTTCCTGCTGTGGCTAATCTTTGGGTTGTCTCCTTGTCTTATCTTCTTGTCTTTTGTTTTGCTTTTTAGCAATCCCATCACTTGTGTAATCAAATTTCTGGATTAAATTCTGTTTACTCACATCACTTATGTTTGCCTAGTTGGACCTCTACTGATACACTTCCCGTTGCTGAAATCATTGCCGTGTAGGCCTGTGTGGGAAAGAGATATGAAATCCAGGTGACCTAGTAAATATGTAATAAAACCAAAACCAAACCCATTGCCATCAAGTCGATTCCAACCGTATAGGACAGAGTAGAACTGCCCCATAGGGTTTTCAAGGAGCAGCTGGGGGATTAGAACTGCTGATCTTTTGGTTAGCAGCCGAGCTGTTAACCACTGAGCCACCAGAGTTCCAAATATGTACTAGACTGATATAAATCCTTAAGGCTGGTATAATTCAGAACCAGCAAGGCTAGCATGTACAGATAGAATATTAGACCAAGAAATTAGATTACTACATTCTGTTTCCACCGTTTACTCCAGCTTGCTTAAATGAACCAAACATTGCTTTCAACCTAGAAAATATATCCAGTGCTGTTTGTGAATATAGCAAGGTAATAATATTTTGAATATAGCTATATAGCAATATCAGTTTGAATAATAATTTAGAAATGTACACTTTACATGAACAAAAATAATAATTTTGGTGAGAACAGGGATGAATAAGTTATAAAAAATATTACAGAGGAATGAATGGGGGAAAAATCCAACAGTTATGCAATGAAGCCCCTTACTTGAGAAGTCTCGGTTCTTTTAAATGCATCTCTTGTGATTCATATTATTGAAATCTCTGAGTGATAGACTCAGTTTTTGCTGATGACATAGCAAAGCACTTTCACCATCTTCAAAAAGGTCAAAGGACCTCTGATTTGAGGTTCCTCTCTTTTCAGAAACATTTCCTGCAGTGGGTACTTTAATATATAATCATCAACTCTCAAGGTCTCTCAATTCTTATTTAGAATATTATATTTTTGACTGAATTACTACTAGGGTCTCATGGCAATGATCTATTTCTCTTTATACACTGTGAGATGGACAGGATTTTAGGATTATAGCAAACTACATTTATTCTTCCCTGGGGCACAGGACAGCAGAATGTGCTCAGTCCTGTTGCCTGAGGCAGGAATTACTAATGGATTATAACTGCAAAGAGTTAAGAGAGAGAGCTCCTCTGTACTTTCTTGGAAACTTCTAGACCTGTTGCTGTGGAGTCCAACTCGTAGGGACCCTAGAGGACAGTTTCCAAGGCTATAAATCTTTACAGAAGTAGACTGTCACATCTTTCTCACACAGAGAGTCCGGTGGGTTTGAACCGCCAACCTTTCGGTTAGCAGCTGAGCGCTTAACCACTGTGCCACGAGGGCTCCTTGGAAACTTCCAAAAGGAACTAAATCAGTCACTTGTATGCCTGACCATTTTTCTTCCCAGATTTAAAAAAGTAATAACAAAATCTTGGCTCGGCAGAGGACCGTGTTGCACCTAAAAGACTAAGTCTTACATTTTAAAAGGAGAAAATATCAATTGTTCTCCTATGTTTTTCCTGGAGGTTCGATACTCACAAATCTGTATGTCAGCACTGGGAAATGTACCCAAAAGATAGTCTTTTTTTTTTTCCTTAAGAGAGAAATATATCCATTTTACTTTTACTTTTTTCCTGGTTGGTAAACACATAAAAATAAGTAAAGCGTGTTTTCATTTTAAAAATATTTCTACCAAAAACCAAACCAAACCAAACCTGTTGCCAATGAGTCAATTTTGACTCATAGCGACCCTATCTACTAAAAGATATAGAATATTTGGTTTCATTTATGGCTTTGTATGTGTGTGTGTGTGTGTGAGACAGAGAGAAAATGCATTTGATATGTCTTCTGGAATAGTGTTGAAGACTAACTAGCAATGATAGTAGAATCCTTGTCCTGCTCATTTCCTGCTTAGAAATGTGCTTAATATTTGACTTTTAGATATGAGACTTGCTGTAGATTTCTTGTGGATACCTTTTATCAAGTTTGGCATTTTTCTTTTTTTCCTAAATCTTCAACAACAGTAATTGTGGTTGAATTGGAGTTTCAACTACTTTTTCAGCACCTATTATTATGTTTGGAGCCCTGGTGGCACAGTGGTTAAGAGTTTTGGCTGCTAACCAAAAGGTCAGGAGTTTGAATCCACCAGTCGCTCCTTGGAAACCCTTTGGGGCAGTTGTACTCTGTCCTATAGGGTCACTATGAGTCGGAATCCACTCTACAGCAATTAAATTTTTTTCTTTTTTATCACTGTGTTTAGAAAATTTTTCTCTTATTTGGTAGTGTAATGAATTACATCAATTCTTTCCTTAACATTGAACCACCCTTGGATGTCTGGGATAAAGATTATCTAGCTATGTTGTATACTTTTTAAAACACATTTCTGTTGTTTTTTTTTTTTTAAAGCTTTCCACACACATGCACACACACCTGTTGTTCTCTCTTTGTCCAGTTTTAATGTCAAATTTCTGCTACGTTCATTGAATGAATTGAGTAATTTTCCATATTTTTCTATATACTTGAAGAGTTTATAAAACAGTTTTTTGTTTCGTGTTTCATTAATTTATGCTTATATTTCTTCTGTTTAATTATATTAGTTGTTTTGGGGTTTTTTTTTTGAGATTCTTGAGTTGGACGCTTTGTTTTTGGTCTTTCTTATTTTTCAATAATTGCACTTAGGACTATTTATATATTTTACCTTCAGTGCCATTTTACCTTCAACTCAGAGGGGGGTGTATGTGTGTTCTCTTTGCTATTTCTAAATAGTCTGAAAATTTCATTTAATTTTTTTTTCGTCATGCCAAGAGTTACTTAGAAGGGCTTTTTTTTTTATTTTATTTTATTGTACTTCAGGTGAAGATTCACAGAACAAATAGTTTCTCATTAAACAGTCAGTACACATATTGCTGTATGACATTGGTTAACAACCCCATGACATGTAAACCCTCTCCCTTCTCGACCTTTTTTTTTTTTTTTGGTGAAATATACATAGCCAAAGATACGCCATTTCAAAAATTTCTACATGCACAGTTCAGTGACATCGACTACGCTCTTCCAGTTGTGCTGCTATTCTAACTTTAGATGAAGGTTTACAGAACAAAATAGTTTCTCATTAAAGAGTTAGTACACATGTTGCCCTATGACAATGGTTAACAACCCCACTACA
>NW_004444176.1:2775496-2799400 GCF_000243295.1 Trichechus manatus latirostris
TTTTTGTCTGATTTTTGCTTCAACTCTTGGATAATTCTGAGTATTAGAGATTTGAATTCCCTATCAGGTAGTTCTAGTGCCTTTTCTTCCACTGGAGAGTCATCTGGTGTTTTATTTTGGACACCTACTGTAACCATCCTGTCCTGTTTTTGTAAATGTTTTGATATCGTCTGCTGTCTTCAGGGCATTCAGTAGTTATTTTTCTCATTTATTGATTGTAGATTTGTTTGTTTCATCCTTTTTTAAATTAAATTTGCCAATGTCTGAGCAGGCAGGCTGTGTGTTCTTTGTTGTTTGCTCATCTGTTGGCAAGATACTTTTCTCCTCCTTCTCCAATTGGCAGGGTCAGTTGCTCAGATATGATACAGCAGGGGAGGTCTAGCTGAAGAGGAGTTTTTGGGATGGGTTGTTTGTGGCACTTACTACAGCCACCAGGGCAGGTTGGTAATCAGGTTCTGGTAGCCTGTGCCTGTGCTGCTTGGTGGTGTGATGTTAAGTGCATGGTGCAGGTAGGCAGGATGGAGGGGGGAGACTGTGATGTGTGGAGCTAAGATGGGTGTGGGAGAGGGGAGAGAGGAACAGGAGCCAAAAACATACAAACAAACAAAAAAGAGTGCTAGGGGAGCTTGCCGTTGGAGTGGAGAGATGAGAGACTATGAAATGGAAAAAAACAAAAAGGGGAAGAAGAAGAAAAAAAAGAAAAAAATGAATAAATAAAAATTAGAAAGAAGAAAGAACAGCAAAGCTCCCAGGGATCCCACCAGTGTGGCTACGAGGTCTGGGGAAGTTTTTCCCAGGTGTAGCCTGGCTAGAAGGTGTAGAGGTATTCAACACCAGGTATTCAGGGGACAGGAAGAGAAGGAAGGTATAGAGAGATGAGAAACTGAGTAATGAAGAAAGACAAAAAAGGAAAAAGAGGGAAAAGAAAACAAAACAAATTGGAAAAAAAAAAAAGAACAAGAAAATCCGGCCAAAAAAAACAGGAAAAAAAAAAAAAAAACACAAAAAAAGAAATGCCCTCAGGGATCCCTCTGTGCGTCTGCGTAAGCTGAGGGGGGTAGGTCTCAAGCCGCGTAGCACTGCCTGGCCAGAACGGGCTCCCAAGTCGAGAAAAGAAAAAGAAAAGAAACAAGTAATTCAAAACAAACAAACAAACAAAAAGCCCTGGGATCCCATCAGCGTGGCAGCACAGACTGGGAAGCAGTTCCGCACTTGAACAGAGCTCTGCAGCCTCTTAGGAAGAAGCAAAAATGGCGTCCGGAGCCAGGTATTTGAGTGAAAGGAGGGGGAGGTGGTGAGAGGTAAGGAAGAAATCAAGAGAAACGGAAAAAGGAACACCAGCAGCCAACAAATGGCAGTCAGGGAGTCAGCCAGTGAGGGTGGGTGGAATCCAAGCAGCCAGTGCTTTCAGGCCAATAGACTGTGGCCACAGGAAGCAGAGGAGGCCGAGGTGGGGTGAAGAAGGGTGAGGGGTGGGGGTGGGAAAGCGTATATCACCAGTTACAGGTTGCTCTATCTCCTGCTGGAAGCTCTGTGAAGCTGCTTTCTCGTACCCTCTATTTGCTGGTCTCTGATAGGAGTCCAAGATGGTAGATCCACACTTTGTTAGCTGATAGGGGACCTCTGCATGAATCTCTCCTTGCTCTCCGTTCTCTGTCAGTTTCTCACTTCATTTGGTACTTGGCTGAGTTCTTTATTGCTTCATTTGATGTTTTAGGGTTTCAGGATTGCTGTTTTCTCTGTTTGGCTTAGTTTTTCGGATCTTTGCTGTGGAGGGACAGCGTGGTGCTTCTGCCTAGAGTGCCATGTTTCCAAGTAGAAGGGCTTTATTTTTTCTTAAGTGGTTAGTTTTTTTTTTTTTTATGGTTGATTTGCACTTTTATTCACTGCTAGCAAAGAATATTACTTGTATGATTTAGTTCTTAGAATTTATTAAGATTTATTTTGTGTCCTCAAACATGATGTATTTTTCTATTGATTGCACAGGTATTTGAATACAAGCTGTATTCTCTTTTTTGGATCCAAAGTTTTATTTATCAATAATTTATTCACAATTATATGATATAAAAGCAACATCATGTACATTATCTAAATCTATATTAACTCGTTGCTGTCAAGTTGATTCTGACTCATAGCAACCCTATAGGACAGAGTAGAACTGCCCCATAGGGTTTCCAAGGAGCGCCTGGTGAATTCGAACTGCAGATCTTTTGGTTGGCAACCGTATTTCTTAACCACTATGCCACCGAGGTTTCCAAATATATATTAGGGGTCTGCAAAATTTTTCTGAAAAGGGGCAGATAGTAGATATTTTAGGCTTTGTGGGCCAATGGGTCTGTGTTGCAACTACTCGACTCTGAAGGAAGCAGCTGTCGATAACATTCAAATGAATGGGCATGGCCAAATTTGACCCAGGATCCTTAGGTTGCTGATGCCTATTCTGTATTCTTATCTTTGGTCTTTGGTCTGACTGTAACTGAGAGAAGACATAATCCTTTATAATAATAACTAAAAACATGCTATTCAAATGAAAAATACAGGGCCATGGTCTTACAGCTCTGTTCAGGGGCCTCTTTGTACCTAGTTGTTGGGGGAGAATGGCCTATCAGTTGTACGGCATTCCCTTTCCTTTATGCACATGAGAACAATGTCAGTTTTTGACATGGTCAGAGAAAGAAATGGAGACAAAAGACAGACAGATGTTGTTCAGATTTTTAGTCTGGTACCCATTTTTAAAATACCCTCTGTCTCTGGTTTTAGACTCAATATTCAAGGAGGTAAAAGCATTTTTTGGTATTTTATATGTGACTTGACATTTGAATTTTGATGTGTTACTATGATTTTTTGGTTTTGCCTGTAGTAAGCTCCAAGAGCCAAAGAAATCACCACTTCCTAAAACCTCAGCAGCCGCTCAGTTGGATGAGCTCATGGCCCACCTGTGTGAAATTCAGGCCAAGGTGAGTACAGTCTCTGTGATAAAGCCTCCAAGGCTCAGAACAACATTGGCTTATGTTTATGGAATTCAGCTCTGCATTGCCCTTTTAGGTACTCTTCTATGTTGCCATTCATTTTTCCAGACTAAATATAATACAGTGGATGAGCTTAACTTTGTGCTGTGTATTATCTAGACACAATTGGTTAAGTATGATAGGCCCTAATCTCAAGGAGCTTGGAGCATGCTTGGTAAAATGAGGCATATATTTCTGCAACATTTATAGAATAAAAGACAAGCAGTTTGCTAAAATATGTGGAGCCAATGTTCGGGATGTAGAGAGGCCATGGAGATTTTATCAGAGAGGTAGGATGGTACTTGGGATAGACCCTGAAGGACGGGTAGGGTATGGATGTAAAGAGATGGAAGGGGAAGCTCTTTTAGTTGGAGTGAGCCCTGAAAGCATAGGCAACATAGGCCAGGTGAAATGTGGAAGAGCTATTAAAGAGACCTGCCTGAGCAGGCCAGAGGCCACCAGTGGGCAAGCTGAGACAGAGCAACGGGAGGTCAAGTGTCTCTGAAAGGATGAGGAGTCCTAAGCCCCATATTTAGATAAAGCCTGCTTCCTTGTTCTAGCCTCAAAAGCATGAGTGGCAAGCTCATATGGCCTGGCAGGGAATGTAAATCAGAGAAGTTGGCTTATGGATTTATTAAGGGAACTGTAGCCTAGAGTTCTTAAACTAAAGAAGTTCTAAATCTAGTTGGAAGATTTGATATACACACGTGAAGTGACTATGAAATAACTTCAAGGCAGTGTATAAAAATATGGGTGATTGGGGAGGGCAGGGATCTTATCTTTGTGGCTCATCCTTGGACTCCCAGTGTCCAGCACAGAGCCTGGCACGTAGTAATACATCTCTGTTAAAGGGACAGATGAATAAACATCACAAACAAGTTGTCATTAGTGACGCATGTTCTTTGATGGGCTAATGTCTATAATAAGCTGGGACTGGCTAAGTGTGCAGTGTATCTGAAAATAATAGAAATAAAACGACATTAGAAGTTTTGATCGTATTGTGGTTTCAAATTGATTTAGCATCTGTCTTGGTTTATTTAAAATTTTAATTAAAAATATCTGTTTATTTTTTGAAAAGGCCATACATTCACATTGTACAAAAATCAAAAGTATAAAAAGTATGTTGTTGCGTGCCATTGAGTCAATTCTGACTCATAGCGACCCTGCAGGACAGGGTAGAACTGCCCCATAGGGTTTCCAAAGCTGTAATCTTTACGGGAACAAATCTCCAGATTTTTTCTCTCATGAGGCTGCTGGGTGGGTTTGAACCGCAGACCTTACAGTTATCAGCCCAGCGCTTAACCATTGCACCACCAGAGCTCCTATCATCTCTGTCCCAGCCATCCAGCCTCTTTCTCCTCCCTCTCCCCCACCCCGGAGAGGTAGTCCATGTTACTTGTTTCTTACATACCTGCCTAGAAGTATTCTGGAATATATAAGCAAATAGATAAAGATATAGATGTAGATAAAGATGTATATATACTATAGCCATAGTTATAGGTATATTTTTTGTGTTTTTACTTAGTTTATTTTTCATACTTAATACTGGTCATCCTATCAGGAGCCCTGGTGACGCAGTGATTAAGAGCTAGGCTGCTAACCAAAGGGTCGGCAGTTCAAATCTACCAGCCACTCCTTGGAAACCCTATGGGGTAGTTCTACTCTGTCCTAGAAGGTCCCTATGAGTTGGAATCAACTTGACGGCAATGAGTAACAGGTCAGGCCTTTTAGGTATTAGCCTTTTGAACATTAACCTCTTGAATGTTAACTAACATTATATAAGAGAGGACGAAGGGATTCTGTCAGATGATGACAGTTCCTTGAAGGGAAGTGAGCGTTTTGGATTAATGAGGTAACATGAGGTTATTCCAGACAGTAAAATTAGGGTAAGGAGAGGCCTGAAAGCAGACAGTAACAGATTGCGCTCAGGAGACTGTAGGGAGCCTGGCTGGGCTTAAATAACTGAGGCTTTTTAGTGAGTGATAAAAGATGAGATTGGAAAGGTAAAGTGAGGGCAGTGGATGGGAGACTTTGAATGCTCTGCTGATGAGTGCATATTTGAAGTGAAGTATTTATTAGGCAGATGGTAGCAGTAGCCCGGTTGGAAAGGAATGGAGAGAGCCAGAATTAGGACATGAGGCGATGAAGGATAAGCTAGACATCTTTTTTGTAATTTGAGACTTTTCCTTTGAATGCTGTGTAGTAACTATTTTGGAGTTTGGCTTAAATAAATCCAATCCATCAGCAAATTTTATCTGACCACCTCTCATCACCTTCTTCCTTAACACTGGCCCAAGTCATCATTTCTGGTCTGAAATGTTATAATAGCCTCCCTCCTAGTCTCTCTGCTTTCACTCTTGCTTGTGTACACTTAATTCTCTACTTAGCTACCACAAGGATCTTATAAATAAGATTCATTCACCCTTATGGTTGAAATGCTCATTACACTTGGAATAAAACCCAAGCTTTTACCACAATGACCCACGTGAACTCTGCCTCTCCGTCCATCATCTTCTCCTGCCGCACGCCATCTCACTCTCTCTGCTCTCACTCTACTGACCTTTATACTTTTCTTCCAATGTGCCTAATTGTTTCCTTCCTCAAGGCCTTCCCTCCCCCCGGAGTGCTTTTCCTGTAAATATCAGTCAATATTTCTGGATCCTTAAGTGTATCACTCAAATATCTGCTCAAATATTACCTCTTTGGAGAAACTTTCTCTTATCATCCCCATCTAAGTTGATACGTCCTCACCATCCCACCCTCTGTCACATCTCCATATACAACTTATAACCTATCTCTTCCTGACATTAAATCTTATGTTTATTTGTTTAATTATTTACTGTCACTCCATAGAATGTGAATTCTGTGAGGGTAGGTAGATACCCGTCTTTCTTGTGCACTGCTCTATATGAAGCCCTTACAGCAGTGATTGAAACAAACTAGGTACTCAATATCAGTCTTAGAAGAAATAGCACCAGAATGGCTCCTTAGAAGCAAGGATGGAGAGATTTTGGCTTACTTACTTTGTACGTGTCATCAGGACAGCTGAATTACTAGAAATTATATAGAAAAGGACATCATGTAAGCAAAAACGAGGGAAACCCTCAATAAGATAGATCGTCACGATAGCCAAAACAATTGACTCAAACATAACAATGATCATGAAGATGGCACAGGACCAGAGAACGTTATAAATAAGGTCGCTATGAGTCAGAGCCAGCTTGATAGCACCCAACAATAGGTGCTCAATAAATATTGCAGAATAAATGAATAAAAGGATGTTATGACTAGTTGTTGGTCATAAGAGCCAAAAAGGTATCATCTTCATACACTCAATTTTCTACAGTCAGAAAAGATTTACAAATGGAGGAAAACCAATCAGATTTTATTCAACCCCAGGAGCTTAGAATGAAAGGGGGATGAAAGCATTTTTATTGGAGTTAAAATATTGGATTCTTCCAGTGCCCTGGAGGAGGTAACGGAAAGACTAAGTGATTAATCAGTGGAGGTGAGCTGATAAGCTTATCAGGTCATGTCGAAGATGCCAGTGAAGATAAAGGTAGTAAAGATAAAGAGGCTGATCCTCTTCCTGGTTCTTTCCCCGATATCAGGTTGCAGTGAAAACAGATGTGGGCAAGAAACACTTACCAGACAAGCAGGATCACAATGCCTCCCTGGACTCCATGCTGGGGGATTTGGAGCAGGACTTGCAGGACCTTGGGATTGCCACAGTGCCCAAGGGCCACTGTGCTTCCTGCCAGAAACCGATTGCTGGAAAGGTGAGGCACCCAAGATGGTCCTACAGCCATCTGCATCTGTGTGTATGTCTATTTCTATCCTACCAAGGTTTGCTCTTTCTCCTCAAATTCTAAGACATTTTAGTTATTGTTGGTTGCCATTGAGTCTGTTCCAACTCACAGCAACCCCATGTATGCAGAGTAGAACTGCTCCGTAGAGTTTTCTTGGCTGTAATCTTAAGGGAAACAGATCACCATTTTAGTAATAGTTGGTAATTACTAATTACTGATAGTGCTGTAGGCAGAAGCTACTGCTTTACAAGCATTCCCTCACTGAATGGTCACTTCAGCACTTCAGAGGAGACTATTATTGTTCCCTTTGTAAAGGTAAGGAAACTGAGGGCTCAGAGACCACAACTGACTTGCCTAAGGTCTAGTAAGAGTTAGAGGTGAGATCTGAACCCAAAGAGTCTGTCTACCGAGTTTGAGCTCATAAACATTTTTCTGTACTGCCTTTATTGAGAAGAACTTTCTTATTGTTCCTTCTGTTCAAACATTCCCTGTCTAAATGGATTGATTACACATTTTACATGAACTCAGTTACAAATTATAGCCACAGAATTTTGCTCTGCATCATCCTTCAACAAAGCCATGATAAAGGGTCTTGAGTCTTGACTCTGCGTGGGGCTTGAGATGAGATATTCAGACCAGAAATATAAAAACTGTCATTGGGCCCTTTCCTCTTCCAGGGGTTCCTTCAATGCCAGAGCTGCAGTTGTCACTTTGTCTATCACCACTGGGCTCTGTGTTGTTTCTAGCACCCTCTGGGAAGATAGACTGGTGACCAACATTCATGGGTTTTTTATCAGCATGATCAGTCAGGGAAGTGGGCACCCTTTTGCCATCCATAAAGCACAGACAACAGACTGTCTCAGAAAGAACCCAGGTGTCGACCTCAGCGTTGCATAGTTCCAGGGAGTGTCATTTACATGGAATACAGTGTGAATAGTGCCCTCTGGAGTTGTGTAGCCTGTAGGTCCTAGAGCACCTGACCATGCTCCCATGCCTGGCTTTATTTCACCCCTCAGATGATCCATGCTCTAGGGCAAGCGTGGCACCCAGAGCACTTCGTCTGCACTCACTGCAAAGGAGAGCTCGGCTCCAGTCCCTTCTTTGAGCGAGGTGGCTTGGCTTACTGCCCCAAGGACTACCACCAGCTTTTTTCTCCGCGCTGTGCCTACTGTGCTGCTCCCATCCTGGATGTAAGTAAAGTCTCCCTCCCCAGCCTGCTTTCATGCAGCTTTGAATCACTCATTCAGAACGGGGGTCATGCTTTAGCTCTGCAGCATTCTGATATCTCTCTATGTGCTCCTTTTCCAGAAAGTGCTGACGGCAATGGACCAGACCTGGCACCCAGAGCACTTCTTCTGCTCTCACTGTGGAGAGGTGTTTGGTGCAGAAGGTACGACCAGGGTGCTGTATCCCAAAGCCCAGGGGTTGCCGATGAGAAGATTGGTAGAGCTTCTCCTTATAGTCTGCCGCCCCATCTGTGTGGTGGTCCTGGTTCCTATACTGCCATCCAAGTGCCCATTTTAGTACTAGATGCCCTCTCTCCCACATTCCTCCCAACTTCATAATTTTTGTTTAAATTGGAATCTTTTAATAAGAGAAATAGTACAGGGAGAGGAGGGGTGGGGAGGGAAAAAACACTAAATAGGCAATAGATAAGTGGTAACTTTGGTGAAGGGTAAGACAGTACACAATTCTAGGGAAGTCAGCAACTTGACCAAGGCAAGGCTATGGAAGCTTCATAGACACATCAAGACTCCCTGAGGGATTGAATTACTGGGCAGAAGGCTGGGGACCGTGGTCTTGGGGGATATCTACTTCAATTGGCATAACGTAGTTTATAAATAAAATGTTCTACATCCTACTTTGGTGAGTAGCTTGAGAGTAGTCATCTAAGATATCCACTGGTCCCACCCCATCTGGAGCAAGGGAGAATGAAGAAAACCAAAGTCACAAGGGCAAGTCCAAAGGACTAATGGACCATAAGTACCATAGCCTCCACCAGACTGAATCCAGCACAACTAGATGGTGCCTAACTACCATCACCAACTGCTCTGACAGGGATCACAATAGACAGTCCCAGACAGAGCTGGAGAAAAATGTAGAACAAATTTCTAACTCACAAAAAAAGACTAGACTTACTGGTCTGACAGAGACTGGAGAAACCTTGAGAGTATGGCCCCTGGACACCCTTTTAAGTACTGAAGTCACTCCTGAGGTTCACCCTTCAGCCAAAGATTAAACACACCCATAAAACAAAATGAGACTAAGTGGGCACACCAGCCCAGGGGCAAGGACCAGAAGGAAGGAGGGGACAGGAAAGCTCGTAATGAGGAATCCAAGGTCAAGAGGGGGAGAGTGTTCAGATGTTTTGGGGTTGGCAACCAATGTCACAAAACAATATGTGTATTAATTCTTCAATGAGAAACTAATTTGCTCTGTAAACCTTCATCTAAAGTAAAAAAAAAGAAATACTACAAAACTCAAATACTGTTTCAAAGCTTTAAGGAAAAAGAGCAGACTCCTGCTTTTCCCTTCCCTACCCCTAGATCCAGTTTTCCTCTCAAAATTCTTTTAGCTGATCCTTCTGTTACTTTTTGTTATTTACTTGTGTTTTAAATAATACATTTATATTACTATAGATTGATTTTTTTTTCACTTGTAACCCTGTATATTGACTTTCTACTAAGTAAGATGAGGATTTAGAAATGTTATTATTGCTCCATCTCACCTCGAGCATATCCCCCTTCACCATTCTCCATTCTTTCAATAGGTAATTATGTCAGAATTTCAGGCTGAATTAGTATTCAGTGTGCATATGTTGTTGACAGTCATGTACGTATTACTCACAGTTGAGCCATGTAGCAAACCATGATTACAATGAGCATGGCTTTTGGATGAGACAGCCTGGTTCATATCTGGGCTGTGACATTTATTACCTGTATGGTGTTGTTCAAGCCATTAACCTCATTGTGCCTCACTTTCCTCATCTGTAAGCATAACAAGTATAAGAGACATTATGGATCATTATAGGGATCTTAAGAGACAGTACCAGTGTAGTATTTAAAACAGTGCCTGACACACAGAGGCATAACCTATCATTGTCAAGTTGATTCTGACTCATGATGACCCCATGTGTTACAGAGTAGAACTACTCCATAGGATTTTTTTGGCTGTAGTCTTTATGGAAGCAGATTGCCACTTCTTTCTTCCATGGTGCAGTAGGGTGGATCCAAACCACCAACCTTTAGGTTAGAAGTCAGTACAAATCGATTGCGCCACTCAGAGACCTTATAATAATGATTAATATTATTATTATCACAATGGTCATTTTGTATAAGTTTGGTTTTTTCTGGAGTTAATATTTGAATCCCTTTTTCATTAACTTAGTTTTCATTGTACTTATCACTAATTTATTTGACAGAATTGTGAAATCCTTCACAAAATGGTCAACCACATCTTGTAATATGCCAGTTCTACTTCTTTTGGGGGGAAACATTCCTCCTGGAGACTTCTTGTTCGAACGTTCTTCAGGTCTGCTGAGAAGCAACTTTTCTGGGCTATTACTCTGGGAATTCCTTTCACTCTTCTCCTGTTTAGATCCCTTGTTTCCTGGATCCTATGTCTTTTAATACATGTTATCGTCTACATTTTGGTGGAATGCATCCTCCAGTAGCTTCCTGAAAAAAAAAATGAATAGGAGGTAAATTTTTTGAGAACTTGAACATCTGAAAAAATATTTATCCTATTATCACCCTTGATTAAGTTGTCTGACCATAGAATTCTAGATAGAAACTATTTTTCTTCACAAACCTAAAGACATTGCTTCTAGCTTCCGTGGTTGAAAAGTTTGGTTTTGTTCTTATTCCTGATGCTTCCTTTGTGACCTGTTTTTCCCTCTTTGCAATTTTTTTCTTCTGTTTACTGCATTGGCTTTATTTTTTCTGACTCCTTCCTTTTATGTTTCTTTTGAATAAATATAACTCATGCATAGAATCAAAAAGCTTCTTTATTTTGTCTTTTCCTGTCTTTTAAAATTAACTCAGTGGGTAAGTTTTCTCCTTTCTCCTAAATAAAAACTTAGGTAGTCTCATGTCTTTTCTGATTACTCTCAATAATAAGTTTTAAATAGAAATCAATTTAAGTTAACAAGCATAAAAAATAAGTCTTTAGATTATTCAGTCTATGTAATAGCTAAAGCTTATTGTTTAAAGTGATAGCTAGTTCTTCTCCCCTAATGGGGCCTTCAAGCTGTAGGAGGCCAGGGAAGGAGAGCATGGCCTTTCCTTTCTTTTTGCCTGCCTTTGGCATCCATCCCCTCACCCCTATTGCTAATCTTGATTTCTGACCCCTCCAGAATGGAAGCATGGAGGAGGAAGGAGAGGAGAATGGAGGGCAAGAAAGTCCTAACTTGTCTAGCACTTTCATAAGTTGGCTTTGTGCTCCCTGGGCCTGGCAGATGTTGAACTCTAACTTTTTTTTCTTGGATGCTTTTGTATATTTGGTTCAGGCACCACTGTGAACTCTTAAGTGTTCTGTTTGTGTCTTGGCTGGCTGTTCTTCCCTTGGCATGCTTTTTTGACAATCCACTCTGTAGAGATTGTTTTTTTTTTGGGGCGGGGGGAGTGTTCTCATTTTTCCCTCCAGCTGATCTCTTAGAAATAATTAAAATACTTCCAGGCCATCTCTTTCTCTCTCATGTCCATATGTGGACCGTGGAAAATTTATACCTTCTGTCTCAGTCAGTGGGATTGTAGTTAATTTTCAGCTGCATCTCTCTATTCTGCTGCCAGAGGCCATTGCAGCCAGATTCTCACCTACAGACTTTTTCCAGGGATGAATCAGATACCATCAACTGTATCCCACTAATAGGGGGTACATACCCAGCTCCTTGAGTGGTCCCCATTGAAGCCCATCTCTTGACCTGAGGTAAAGCAGGAACCATACTCCATCCCTCCTGGTAGTGTGATGGGGCAACTTCCCCATCACATAACACAGTTTTCTCCAAAGAAATCCCTCTCAGTTCCTTTTCTTCTTACTCATTTTATATCCTCAGTGTAGGTGAGGAGTTCAAGGATTGTACAAACAGTTCCTGGCTGTCTATTTTGGGGGATGTCTTACAGCTTGATTGGAAAATTTATATCTCTTATGTCTTGATACCTTACATCTTGTTACACTGGCCTTTGTCAAATGCCGCCGAAGGTGATATTTTGGCCCCAAGTTGTTTATTGCAACTAGAAAGTCCAAGAGTTGGGATTTAAACTCAGATCTCATTTCTCCAAGTTCCATGTTCTTTCTCCAACAACACAACTGCCTTTTGGCTGAGACTCAGTTCTTCTTCTGCTGTTGAATCTCTTTACTTTCTCAGGATCAGCATGTTATGCTGTATTTGGCAGTAGACCTGGAGGCCGTGGCACTTACAGACTCCACTAGCAAAGCGCTTTGTAGTAATTCGCTTGTTCGCTGAAGCGTGCTCAATACTTTTCACATATCCTTCGGTATTTTATTTCTAGATTACACTCTAGTTAAGCAGCACTTTCCAGGGAGACTTAATCTAAATCTTATTAAAATGTGTCATGGTAAATTTATATTGTACGGATAGCCACAGAAATTGGAGAGTTAGTTGAGTAGAACAGTCAGCAAGTGAATACTGCCCATGAATGATTATGTGGGCATTGCCTGAGAGTAGAACAACACAATGCAGACACATTTCAAGAAGAGACATCAGTTAGATACAAAATAAAAATGTCTATAGGATGATGAGAATGTTCCATGAAGGGAGCTAGTTCTCATTGTTCTTGACTTGGGCTCCTTCTGAAACAGCAAGGCTACTTGGAAACCGTTTTGGGTCATTTATGACTTTACATAACTATGAAGCCACATTTAAGACTTAAAAGTTGTGACACCTGACAAAAAGGGGCCATTTATTAATCAGCAGCTCCCCTTGGATTGTGTTTCTGTTTTTATTGTTGGCTTTCTGAAAGTGGGTTTCCTACCATATGGTCAGTCCACTAATTAGATGGTGCCCTGCCTTACCCTAAGCCACATAGTCACACACAGAGTTTCTATAATGACAACTTAACCACTGAGCCTCCTGGGAAATTAAATTCATCTGCATTTTTGTTTCAGTGCAGAGAACTCCTCTTTAAGGTTCAAGTTTCTAAGCACATAAGGCCTTAGCATCCTCCCACAGGGAGCAGGTCCTCAGTGCCTGTCTTTCTTTGTAATTGTTCATTATCTAGACCGTGCAGGTGCTCCCTAATTTCCCCTGTGGCTAGGAGCCCCACTGGACTATAAACACCCTCCCCATCTCAGTGGCAGTTTTAATTGTCAGTGTTTCTCATCCATCCTCCAGAGGTAATTGACCCCAGAGAGAGACTCCAGGAAAGGAAGTTTTGAAACTTTCTCAATTTGTTGAATTACTAAATGCACGGGTATCACAGCAAGTTTGGCTGATTGCTTTGTTTCCTCCCCCGAGATTCACCCAAGCTGAAAGAGAGGCTGTTACTTCCCTGCTGTCCCAATCCTGAGACCAGCTATACTGCAGAGGCCTAGATGAGGGTCATTTCTAGGTTAACTGGCATGCTTTAGGATTTTCTCAAATCCCACCTACATATAGGCAAGCTCAGTTTTTTTTTTCAAGGTAAATATTATTTAATGCAATATTTTTAAAAAGGAAAATTAATGCAAAAAAAAAAAAAAGTCCATCAAACACCCCTGTCCTATTCATCCAGCACTGCCACAACAGAGATACCACAAGTGGATGGCTTCAACAAACAGAAGTCTATTCTCTCACCGTCTAGGAGACTAGAAATCCAAACCCAGGGTGCCAGCTCCAGGGGAAGGCCTTCTCTATCAGCTCTGGTAAGAAGGTCCTTGTCATCAGTCTTCCCCTGGACTAGGAGCTTCTCCGCGCAGGAACGCCAGGTCCAAACGAGGTGCTCTGCTCCCAGTGCTGCTTTCTTGGTGGTAATGAGGTCCCCTACTCTTTGCTCACTTCCCTTTCCTTTTGTCTCTTGTAAGATAAAAGGTGGTGCAGGCCACACCCCAGGGAAACTCCCTTTACATTGGATCAGGGATGTGACCTAGTGAGGATGTTACATCCCACTCTAATGCTCTTTAACATAATCTAATCTAGGCAAGCTCAGTTTTATGTCACTTGCTTTATGTAGCATCAGCATCACCTGGGGACTTGTTAAAAATGCAAATTCCCAGGTCACATCCCAGAACTACAGAATCAGAAACTAGGAGCTAGGCCTAGCAGTCTTTGTCTTAACAAACTCTCCAGGTGATTCATGCATGCTAAAGTTTGAGAATGACTGTGCCACACACAAAAGCAAGAAAGATGGTTGGGGGTGTGTGTCTGTTTTTCTTAAATAGTAAGCTTTCCTGTATTCCAAACCTGTTGCTGTCGAGTTGATTCTGTCTCATAGTGATCCTATAGGAGAGAGTAGAACTGCCCCATAGTGTTGCCAAGGCTGTAATCTTTATGGAAGCAGGCTGCCACATCTTTCTCCTGGGGAGCTGCTAGTGGCTTTGAACCACTTAACCACTGTGCCATCCTCTTGATCAGACTCTAGAGATTCTTTGATAAAATGAAAAAGAGGAAAGTGAGCTCGTCTATGTCTCAAAGGTTTAGAAGAAGAACATAGGGCAGCTTATACAATTACGAGTTGAGATTCTTAGATCTCTAGTCCTCAGAAGTCTGCTTTTCAAAGAACATATAGTTGAACAAGGCAAGGTATGTAAAAAAGTGACTGGAGGTAATGGAAAACCTGCTGCTACATGATTTGGGTCTGAACCCCTGGCTGCTCCTGTTGCCTTTTTTGAGAGGGCCACGATTATCAAAGTGGACTTTCTTGGGTGGGCTACTTTCCAGCACACTGTACATACTTTAACCTAGAGTAACCAGTTGGAATCCACCAGGTGCTCCTTGGAAACTCAATGGGGCAGTTCTACTCTGTCCTACAGGGTCGCTATGAGTTGGAATCAACTCTATGGCAATGGGTTTGGTTTTTTTTTTTAACCTGTTGCCATCGAGTCGATTCCAACCCATAGCAACCCTATACATACATACTTTGGTTACATGTTATTTTATTGGGGCACAGGTAGCACTTTCATATGAAAGTTATGAAGTTATTGGGCTATGTTATTTATGCTCAGCTGATATTATTAATTCCCACGGAAAGATCAAGGTCAGGATGAATTTAAGTTAGAGGAGTGGCACTTAAGTTAGGCTCTGAAGTTAGGCCTAGATTTGAATCTCAGCACCTCCTCTGACTAGTTATATATGTTTCTTCTCAGAGCTTCTTTTCTCTTATATGTAAAACGGGGCTAATACCTACTTCAAAGGGTTGCTGTAAAGAATGCAGTTTCAATTCAGAACTGTAGGTAAAGCCCTCAGTTGAAACCAATACAAAGCAGAAGCTCCATAAGTGGAATCGCTAATAGTATCATCTACCCCTTAGGCAGCTTCTCCAAGTAAATACTAAGGAGAATTCTTTACAGAAAAGCATACCTGTTTATACATCAAAGCATACCTGTTTATACATGTTCTAGGCAATTCTGGAGAGAGACTCCAAACTGCAATATACTTTTGGAGATAATGGTCTCAGTTTTGCTGTTGTAATATTGTCCACATGTCTACTCATTCATTTATTTATTTAACGAATATTTACTGAGCAACAACCATGCATGTGTTAGATACTGTGCTAGGTACTGGGGAGACAGTGACAAAAACAAAGGTCTTGCCTTCATGGTGCTTATATTCTTGTGGGAAAGACAGACAAGTATCAAACTAGCCAACTAACTAGCTTACTAACTTACTGTATATGTTAGGCAAGAGAGAGTGATGGGGTGCTATTTGAGATGAGGTAGTGAGATCAGTTGTTCTCTTAAGCAAACACCTCAGTTAGGTGAAAGACCAAGCCACCTGGGTACCTGGGGGAAGTGAGTTTCAAAGCAGAGAGGGCATATCACTTGACTAAGGGCCTGCAGAGGAATTAGTTTGTTATAGTTTTCTTTTTTGGTGTAGAGACAATAAAAAGACCTTGCAGAAAATTTCACTCATAATCCTATTAGTTATCCTCATATAACTTAAAAATTTTTTCCCCACCAATATTTTTCCATATTCATATTTATGCATAAAGTTATAATATACCTAAAACTTCTTTTTTTCCACTTAAGCATTTGTCCATGTTGTTTCATAGTTTTATAACCACAATTTTAATAATATCAATTTTAATAATATCAATTATCCCATTAGGGCTTTATGTAAACAAATTATAAAAGATAAAATATGCCTAAAAAAATTCATTGTGGCATAATTTTATCATTCTAAATATTGGAAACAACGAAATGTGTTCATAATAGTAGATTTAGATTACTTCTAGTGTTTTAGTGGTGCTGTAATGAATATATTTAAACTTCATATTTTCTTCTTTTAAATTATTTGTATAGATTAATTTTCAGGATTGAGATAGCTGTATCTATTAATTTTACTGTTGATACACATTATCAAATTACTTTCAAAAGGATAAAAACATTTCACTTTATCATCAAAGATATATGAATATGTGAATTTCTCCATGTATTTTCCTGCATTGGAAAATGTTTATTTAGTGCTGTTCTTACTACTCAATGAGCAAAAAATAGAAATTCATTCTTCTGAGTTTCATGGCTGCATCATAATGTTGACCATCTTACTAAAATTATTTCTTCTTGGCCTATTTGTCTATTTGTTAGGGGGATTTATTTTAAAAGAGTCTAAAAAAACAATCAACATAGGTTTTCTCGTCCTCAATGCAGGTGCATTATTTGGACATGGGATCAGTAAGACCCGAGCCAGGAATGTTCCTGTATGTGTCTGACAGTGACAATTTCACATATTAAAGAGAAAGTGATTTCAGCCCAACAAATTGATATTTAAACTTTTTATTATGGAAATTTTCAAACTCAAAAGACTCATTTCCTTAGCTTCAATAAATATCAATATTTTGCCAAATGAATTACCCCCATCTACCTGTTCACCTTGTTCTTTTTTTTTTTTCTGGAGTATTTAAAAGCAAATCCTGGAAATCATATCACCGTTAAACACTTCAGTAGGCATCTGTAACTGATAAGGACCTTTTTTTTTTTTTAAACATAACCACATTCACACTTAAAAAGAATTAACAATAATTTCCTATTATCATCTAAAACCCATATCCAATTTCCTTAAATTTCTAAAAAGTGTATAATTTACTTGGTTTGTTTGAATCAGGATCCAAGAAAGGTGTATGCATTTGCCTGCTTTGTCTCCTCAAATTTCTAAAATTCTGTAAGAATCCTCCTCTCCTCCACTTTTTCATACTATTGATTGTCAAGAACCTGGGACCTATGTCCTGCAAAGTGTCCCACATTCTTGATTTGGCTGGCTGCTTCCTCATGATATTTTTTCACTTATTTTCTTTATCCCCCTGTATTTTCTGTAACCTACTAATTTAGATCGAGAGACTTGATGAGATTTAGATTTTTTTTTCCTTTTTTTAGGGGCTAGGGGAATAAGTTATACATGGTCAGTGCTGTGCGTGTCTTATTGAATCACATCAAGAGGTACACAATGACTGGTTGTCGCACTTTCACTGATATAAAATTAACCTCAGGTTTCAAGCAATGTCAACCCAATCCCTCCATTTTAAAGTTCTCCATTGATGAGCATTGCCTAGATCCATTAATTCACTACCTGTATATCCATTGCTGTCAAGTTGATTCTGACTCATGGTGACCCTATAGGACAGAGTAGAACTGCCCCATAGGGTTTTCAAGGAGCTGCTGGTGGATTTGAACTTCCGGCCTTTTTGATTAGCACCTGTAGCTCTTAACCACTGTACCACCAGGGCTCCAAAAACCAAACTCATTGCCATCAAGTCTATAGGACACAGTAGAACTGCCTCATAGGGTTTCCAAGGAGCAGCTGGTGGATTTGAACTTCCAACCTTTTAGTTTGCATCATGGCAAATTTTCACTCATTCTTTCTACACTTATTAGCTGGAATTCTATAAAAAGTAATTTTTCATCATCAACTAATTACCCCCACCAAATATCATCAAGATATTTTGTTATCTTGAAATACATTTCATAAAGGAAAGGTGGGATAAGTGATGTTTGATCCTTTTCCTTTATAAGAGTAATTATAAGAGTAATGAGAGTTCATTAACCTCACCCGATGGTGACCAATTAGTTTGTATTGTTTTAAAATAATTTTAAACACGTGGGGTTTTATATATTTCATGTGATTTGATTAATTGCAATAATTTTTTTTTTATGCTCCAATTGTTTCATCTGAGTCAGTGGTAGCCCCTTCAAGTTGGTTACTGTATCATTTTAACATGACCCCTCCTCTTTGGCACATCAAGATGTATCAGGCTCATCTTTTCAGACCTGCCCCACACTTGGCATCAGCCATTTCTCGGAGGAGCTTTTAGTGGGAAATTGTATTTAAAGACCACCTCTGGGTGCTAGGAGTATTGTTTGCTTCTGGGATGTCATTGCTTCTAGGCTTTTCAGTGGGCAGGGCTTGGAATTCCTTTTTTTTTTTTTAAGAAAAATCACAAGTTCATACTGATTTTTCTAATTAAAATATAACTTATGTGTTTTTTTAACATAAGTTTTTAAAGTTATACTTGTATCTCCCCTATTTTTACATGGAGAATCTTGCTTTCCAAAAACATTACTGTAATTGCTTCTTTGCTTTATTCTACAATCTACATATAATAATTTCAAAACAGCCATATAAATATTGCAAAGAAGGTTATTGAAAATAGTTTAGGATCTCTTTTAACTCTGTCTTTAGAATATATCCATTATAGTACTGTTTTACACATAATACTGTGTAATACATATGTATGTACAGTTATAATGCTGTGTTTTAAAGCCACTTGAATGAATGAATTTCTTTCTTCAGTCATTTCATCAATTAGATATATAGTTTCAATTTGGTTCAATTTTTTAGGGGTTTATTTTTTTCCTTTTTATTTATTTGTTTTAAAATTTTATAAAACATATCATTTCATAAAAGGAGCCCTGATGGCTCAATGGTTAAGCGCTTGGCTGCTAACCAAAAGGTTGGCAGTTCAAACCACCTAGCAGCTCTGTGGGAGAAAGACCTGGCGATCTACTTCCGTAAAGATTACAGCCAAGAAAACCCTGTGGGGCAGTTCTGCTGTCTCACATGGGGTCGCTATGAGTAGCAATTGACGCGACCGACCCAATACCAGCACATTTTATACGCATGTAACAAGGTGTACTCAGTGATATTTTGCTTCCTTCCTGTTCCTGTAACCTTGTTCCTACCTTCTGCTAATAGGTAATCAACTTAGATTAGTTTATCCCTTCATTGTTTCTTTTTTGATATTATAAGCAATTGCATATAAAAATGTATACTCTGCCCGCTTTCTTACACAAAAAGTAGCATACTGGACACACTCTTATGCAACTTGCTTCTTTGACTTGACAATACACAGGTAGTCCCCCACTTACAACAGGGTTCTGTTCCGACGATTACTCTGTTGTAAGTTGGTTCTGACATAAGTAAAATACTTCCTTTTTTTTTTTAGTTTTCATTATTATTGCCTTTTATTATCAGTATCTTTATAAATCCAATCTGTATTTGTCTTTGGGTATTGGAAACATTACATCTGAGAATGATAACATTAGCAAATTTCGTGTGGCAACATTGTATGTAGTACATATTACTAACCATAAAACGTACAAAAGAAAAAAAAATGATGATTGTAAGTGCAGTAGTTGTACCTCAAATATGTTGTAAGTCAAAACTACCTGTATCCAGGAGATCATTCCATGTCATGTAAAGAGATCTTTATCCTTCCTTTTAACAACTGCATAGTACTCCGTTGTGAAGATATATACCACAGTTTATTCAACCAATCCCTTAATATTGAGTATTAGGGTTGTTTCCTGTCTTTTGCTATTATAGATATTATTGCAGTGAACAGATTTGTGTATATGTTTTTAAATTTTTTTCCCTAGTATATCATTGAGATAGGTTTCTATAATTAGAGTGATGGATTAAAGGATAAATATTTATGTGTAATTTTGCTGGATATCAAGAAATACCTCTCCAGAGTGGTTTCACTATTTTGTATTTCCACTAGCAATGTATACCAAAAAAACTAAACCTATTGCTGTCGAATTGATTCTGACTCATAGTGACGCTATAGGTCAGAATAACTGCCCTATAGGATTTCCAAGGCTGTAATCGTTACAGAAGCAGACTGCCACATCTTTCTCCTGGAGAGTGGCTGGTGGGTTCAAACTGCCAAGCTTTTGGTTAGTAGCCAAGCACTTTATCACTGCACCACCAAGTCTCCTCCAGCAATGTATAAGAGGGGCTATTTTTCCACAGACTCAAAAATAGAATAATTTGTTAAACCTTTGGATTTTTGTCAATTTGAAAGGTAAGAAATGTATATATTTTACATTAGTTTTGTATTTCTCCTTTTGTAAGTAAGGTTGTGTATCTTTCCATATGTTAATGAGCCATTTGCCCTTTTTAAATCTATTCATTGTCTCTTCATAATTTTATCCATTTATTCGTTTGGACTTAATTTTTTTCTTTCACAATTTTTAAGAGCTCTTTTTATTTTAGGGATATTAGCTACTTTTTCTCTGGGATATAATTAAATATTTTTCTCAGTTTGTCCTTTGCCTTTGACTTTGCTTATGATGTTTTTTGGTCATGCATACATTTTTTATGTAGATAAATTTACCAATCTTTAATTGCTTTTGAAATTTGAGACCTATTTATACAGTGTTCCAATTCCCAGATTAAAGATTAATTTTCTTAAAATTTTATTAATTTTGTTGTTGTTGTTGAGAATATGCACAGCAAAACATACACCAATTCAGCAGTTTCTACATGTACAATTCATTGTCTGCAAGAAAACTTCTAGAGCTAATAGAGGAGTTTAGCAAAGTTTCAGAGTATAAGGTCAACAAACAAAAAATAGTTGGGTTTCTATACACAGCAGTTAGAAATCTGAAAGGGAAATTAAGGAAACAATTCCATTTACAATAGCATCTAAGAGAATAAAATACCTATGAACAAAAATTTAACCCAGGACATGAATCCATCCATTTTTAATTCAAGTATTTGTATGATTGCAATTATTACATTTAGATCTTGGATTCATTTGGAAATTCTTCTGGTATATGATATGGGACATGTATCCAGTTCACTCTCTCTCCTCCCCACCCCCATCTGTCTGTCTGTCTCTCTCTCACACATGGCTCCCCAGTTGTCCCAATACTGACATGCACCCTCCCTTACAGATTTGAGATGCTGCTTTACTGTGTCTTAAATTTCCATGTGCACCTGGGCCAATTTCTGAACTTTGTATTCTGTTTCATTGGTCTGTCTACTTACGTGCAGTACTCCACTCTTAATTATAGAGGCTTAGAATACATGTGAGGAGCCCTGGTGGTGCAGTGGTGAAGTGCTCAGCTGCTAACTGAAAGGTCAGCAGTTCAAACCCACCAGCCACTCCATGGGAGAAAGATGGGGCAGTCTGCTTCCATAAAGATTTACAGCCTTGGAAACCCTAGGGGGCAGTTCTATTCTGTCCTATAGGGTGGCTATGAGTTGGAACAGTCTTGACAGTAGCAGGATAATACATTTAAGGAGTCCCAACAGTGCAACAGTTAAGCGCTTGACTGCTAACTGAAAGGTTGGCGGTTCAAACCCACCCAGTGGCTCTGTAAAAAAGACCTGGCAATCTGCTCTTATAAAGATTACAGCCTAGAAAACCCTATGTGCAGTTCTACTCTGTCACATGGGGTGACTATGAGTCAGAATCGACTTGACTGCACCTAACAACAATAATAATAACATAATACATGTAGGGCTAAGCCATCTAGAATTGCCTTTTCTTTTTTTAGAATTCTTGCTATTCCTAGGTGTTCTTACTGTCGCAAATTGAGTTTTTGAATCAGGAGTATTATTATTGTTTAGTAGTATTTTATGTATTATGCCCTTTTTTCTGGTGCTGTTTTAGATACTGGAGAGAGATACAATGGTGGCAAGACCAACGATATCTAGTCTCTCTCAGAGCTAATGTTCCAGTGAGGGAAGATAGAACAGAAACAAGATGACTTTAAATGGTGGTAAATGCTAAGAAGAAAAAAAAAAAAAAAAAGATGAAGTGATAGAGAAGGAAGGAGGAGAGGTCTCTCTGATAAGTTGATCTACGAGCTGATTCCTGAATCACAAAAAGGAACATTCATATCAAGGTCTGGGGCAGAACTGTCCAGGACAAGGGAGTGCTTAGCATAAAGGCATTGAAAAGGAATAGCTACCAATGCTTATTATATGCTTGTTATGAAGCAGGAACAACGCTAAAACATTTCACCTGCATTATCTCAGGTATTTCTTGTAACAGCCCTTGGAGGTAGGTCTCTATTATTAGCCACATTTTGACAATGAGATTGAGAGAGTTTAGATCATTGGCCTCTTCTCAGCCCCAACTTGGCGGTAAGGGCTCAAACTACAGTGGTGAATCTTCGATTTTATCTCCCCAGGCTTTCATGAGAAGGACAAGAAGCCTTATTGCCGAAAGGATTTCTTAGCCATGTTCTCACCCAAGTGTGGTGGATGCAACCGCCCAGTGTTGGAAAACTACCTGTCAGCCATGGACGCTGTCTGGCATCCAGAGTGCTTTGTGTGTGGGGTCTGTATCGGTATACTCATTTATCTTTTGGATTTAGGGAAAGCCAGGGGTTCTCCTCTCTGAGAGGTAGAGCTGCAAATAGTAAAGGGTCTACAGTCCTGGGTAAGGAATTGATGTGGGTTCCCTAAGAAGAAACAAAACATAACATCCATTGTGGGCATTTGCTTGTCTGTTTTGCAAGTGGACACTACTCTATCCCTCTGCTTGCCAAGGACACAAGTGAAATCCCTGTGACTGGCAGGTACTGGCAGGAATTTCAGGACCAAAAGTTTTACTTTGCCAGAGAGTTTTACTTCTTGTCATCTGTGTTCCTTTTCCCTGTCTCTTCTCACCCCCAGGACTGCTTCAGCAGTTTTTCTACTGGTTCCTTCTTTGAACTGGATGGACGCCCATTCTGCGAGCTTCATTACCATCAGCGCCGAGGAACCCTCTGCCATGGATGTGGGCAGCCCATCACTGGCCGCTGTATCAGTGCCATGGGGCACAAGTTCCATCCAGAGCACTTCGTGTGTGCTTACTGCCTGACGCAGTTATCAAAGGGCATCTTTAGGGAGCAGAATGACAAGCCCTATTGCCATTCTTGCTTCAATAAGCTCTTCCGGCTGTAATGTTACCTGAACCCACCCACAGCCTCTTCAGATCCACCAGAAAATTTAAACCAAGAGATGAAAGAGTACAATTGCTATTACTGACCTTCTGCTTAATAGGTTTTTAGAGAAAGTAAAGGTGATGAGCAAAAAGGAACTTATAGATGTTACATGACTAGGCTTAACAATTTCAATATTACCTTCCATGCTAGCAATCTATGTCGTCACTAAATAAGGCAACAAGCCAATCATGTGTTCTCTTGAAATCCTAACAGTGCCAATCAATTCCAGCTCTCTTCCTTCTCCTTTTCCGTCCTCTTCCTCCTCTTCTTCCTCCTTCTCCTTCTCTTCTTCTTCCACTTCTTCTTCTTCTTATCAGGTACTTGGATTTAGATCTGGGTCTTGCTATCTAGGCCCTCTGCAGATATATTTTCCACGTGCACATAATCAATTTGCCACTGGTTTTCTCGGATTTCTCCATTTTCACCCACTACTGATGCCCTGCTTGTATCCCCTCCCCTTTGGCCCTCATAACTGTCCCCTTTAGGTTTCCCCATTTTCCCATGGCTCACTTTCCCACAGTCACTGCTGTGGACTTTATCCACATTATCAGGAGTTGTGATACCACTTGTAAACTTAAACTACCTCTTGCCTCAGTATATTTCTCTTTTTCAAGGGGAAGTAGATTTTAACTGGACAACGTTGAATACTGACATCATTAATAAATAAAATGGCTTGCAGTTTGAATGACTCATTGTCATATTTGTTTGAGAGATGA